>NC_057808.1:280217071-280229530 GCF_018294505.1 Triticum aestivum
CGAGGTCGTCGCCGCCTCCCCGCGCCCTGCTCCGGCCGTGCCCGCGCCGCCCGCCTCCGGCCCCTCTCCCGTCGTCTCCCTCCTCTCCGGCCGGCCCTGTCTCCCCGAGCTCCGGCCGCCGCGCCCCTTCCAACTCCGGCGAACTCGAGCTCGGCCCGATCCAGATCTCTGGAGGTTGACTTCTCCTCCCCTCGAAAATATTCTAAGTCCTGAGATTTTTATAATACATGCTCATGTTCATCGCATCATAACTCTCTGCATATAGCTCCGTTTCGTGCGTGTAATATGTCGAATGTTCGTCTCGAGATGCTCTTCAGTTTATTCCATTGTGCCATGTTCATTTGAGTCCATCTTGATGCCCAAATCTCTGGTGCAAGAGTGTTATATGCTGTTAACTGCTGTTACTTAACAGATCTTGAGGATTTGTTATTTTTGTTGCATATGTGTGCATCTTATGGGCATGAGCTCTACATGTGTTTTGATGTATGTCATGCCATCTTTACATAGGTGTATGCCATGTATTTTTGTGATCTCTGTGGTGACTAGCACAAGCATGCAAACTAGGCTTCGTGATGTTTATGATTTCAGGGACTTACTAATTTTGCTAAGTCTGTGACTGCTGTTATTTTGTTGTTACGTATCCATGTGCCTACAGAGAGATCCATGCTCATTTTTGTGATGTTCAGTAAAGGTGTTTTGTAGATATAGTTGTTCTTTATTCGTCCATGCCCCTGTTTGCAATTATCAAGTGCCCTAGCATGACTCAATCTTGCTCTACTTTTGCTATAAAATATTTCTGGCAGATTGTTTACGTGTCATTCAATTTTGCCAAGGTTGTTGTAGTTGTTTCATACATGCTATGTATTTGCTCTTGCCATGGATAGATTCATAAACATGCCATCTTGCTGTAGGTATGCTTGTTTTTTGATGAATTGCCTTGTGGTGAGTGCATCAAGCTCACCAAAATGCCTTCATATTACTGTTTCTGCCATGCTCTGTTTTCTGCCAAGTCTGAAACCTGTTAACGAAACTTGTTATGTTTACATGGGTGTCATCATATCTTCGGGTCCTTTTTGGCTTATGGTCAGTAAGGGATTTTTGTTCTATGCATTCAGTAGATTCATGCCATGTCTTGTTTTGCTATTTTAATTCCTGTAGCATGTTGATTTCTTGCTCTGAACATTGCTACCTGATGCTGTTTCAGCCATGTCCAGTAATTTTACCAAGTCTGTGAACCTGTTATCTTTTGCACTTTTGCCATGCTTGTTTGAACCTGTTAGGTTGTGATCTAGCCGTAGCTCATTGTTCATCTTTTGTCAAGCATCGCCTGTAGATTCCTGTCATATGTTTTTTTACTTTGTTGGAGTGCTGTAGCATAGTTGCTTGTTGCATTCTAAGTGCTATCATGCTGTTAATCGCAGAATCGTGTCATTCTTGTTTTGCTTGTCATTTGCAAACCGTGCATCCGTTTCCGGTGATCTTTATATCGATTTCAACCGAAATCATCTCATCTTTCCAGTGGCATGCTTGGTTTTCCAAGTTACTGCCTTGTTCATCATTTTTCTTCTGGAGCACGCAATGCATTGCATACCACATCTCGCATATCATGCATGTATTGCATCATGTTGCTTGTGCTTTTCCCGTGATTGATTGTGGTTCCTTTGCTTGTGTTCTTGCTGTGGGTAGAGCCGGGAGACGAGTTCGTGAACGAGGACCTGTTGAGTACGCTTACGAGGATCAAGCTTTCGACAACTCTGAGAACCTTGCAGGCAAGATGACCATACCCTCAAAATCACTTCTATCTTTGATTTGCTAGTTGTTCGTTCTATTGCCATGCTTCGCTACCTACCACTTGCTATATCATGCCTCCCATATTGCCATGTCAAGCCTCTAACCATCCTTTTCCTAGCAAACCGTTGTTTGGCTAAGTTACCGCTTTTGCTCAGCCCTTCTTATAGCGTTGCTAGTTGCAGGTGAAGTAGAAGTTGGTTCCATGTTGGATCACAATATCTCTTATTTAATTAATGCATCTATATATTTGCTAAAGGGTGGAAGGCTCGGCCTTATGCCTGGTGTTTTGTTCCACTCTTGCCGCCCTAGTTTCCGTCATACCGGTATTATGTTCCTTGGGTTTGCGTTCCTTACGCGGTTGGGTGATTTATGGGACCCCCTTGACAGTTCGCCTTGAATAAAACTCCTCTAGCAAGGCCCAACCTTGGTTTTACCATTTGCCACCTAAGCCTTTTTCCCCCGGGTTTTCGCGAGCCCGAGGGTTATCTTTATTTAAACCCCCGGACCAGTGCTCCTTCCAGTGCTGGCCCAAACCGAGCGATGTCCGGCGCCCCCTGGGCAACCAGGGTCTATGCCAACCCGACGTCTGGCTCATCCGGTGTGCCCTGAGAACGAGATATGTGCAGCTCCTATCGGGATTTGTCGGCACATTCGGGCGGCTTTGCTGGTCTTGTTTTACCATTGTCGAAATGTCTTGTAAATGGGGATTCCGAGACTGATCGGGTCTTCCTGGGAGAAGGTTTATCCTTCGTTGACCGTGAGAGCTTATAATGGGCTAAGTTGGGACACCCCTGCAGGGTATTATCTTTCGAAGGTCGTGCCCGCGGTTATGAGGCAGATGGGAATTTGTCAATGCCCGGTTGTAGAGAACTTGTCACTTGACCCAATTAAAATACATCAACCGTGTCTGTAGCCGTGATGGTCTCTTTTCGGCGGAGTCCGGGAAGTGAACACGGTTTCGAGTTATGCATGAACGTAAGTAGTTTCAGGATCACTTCTTGATCATTTCTAGCTTCACGACCGTTGCGTTGCTTCTCTTATCGCTCCCACTTGCGTATGTTAGCCACCATATATGCTTAGTGCCTGCTGGAGCTCCACCTCATTACACCATCCTTTCCTATAAGCTTAAATAGTCTTGATCTCACGGGTGTGAGATTGCTGAGTCCTCGTGACTCACAGATTCTACCAAAACAGTTGAAGGTGCCGACGATGCCAGTCCAGATGACGCAACCGAGCTCAAGTGGGAGTTCGATGAGGAACGTGGTCGTTACTATGTTTCTTTTCCTGATGATCAGTAGTGGAGCCCAGTTGGGACGATCGGGGATCTAGCATTTGGGGTTATCTTATTTTCATTTGGATCTTGACCGTAGTCGGTCTATGTGTGGATTTTGGATGATGTATGAATTATATTTATGTATTGTGTGAAGTGGCGATTATAAGCCAACTCTCGTTATCCCATTCTTGTTCATTACATGGGATTGTGTGAAGATAACCCTTCTTGCGACAAAACCACAATGCGGTTATGCCTCTAAGTCGTGCCTCGACACGTGGGAGATATAGCCGCATCGTGGGCGTTACAAGTTGGTAATCAGAGCCATCCCCGACTTAGGAGCCCCCTGCTTGATCGAAACGCTGGCGTTGTTGAGTCTAGAACAAAAATGTTTTGAGTCTTAGGATTATATATATCAGAGAGTAGGATTCTTTTTACTCCTCAGTCCCTTCGTCGCTATGGTGAGGCCTCCTGACGTAGAAGTTTTGACTCTTCTCTCCTCAAATTTCACTAATTCTTTTTAGGATCACGCGGGTATCTTAGAATCGTTCTGATGGTTTTGTGACGAGAACATTGTTCTTGGTGCCTCCTGACATTTAGGGGTTGTGGCAGTGTCCCGGGGAGTTGAGCTCCGAGGTGTTGTCGTCACAATTTTATCGTTGTAGTTCTGGTATACCTGAGTTTCGCCGACATCGAAAATCTCTTTTATGCAGTTGTTGGTGAGATCACCTCGACGCCACCCAGTACTGGGGCGGGAGTTCGGGAGTATTGCCATAACTCGTATAACTGATGCTTTTCGAAGGTTGAGGTACACGATTTCCGAAGGTTTCTTGGTTATGTGTTGACGGATGGATACAGCTGGATCTAGGGAGTGCTAGTTTGGGTGATATAATTTGTGTCCCCTGTATCCCCAACACCAGATTGCATAACCAGAAAGTTTCGGGAGTTTATAAGTGGGTTTCATGTAGCTCTTAGCATTTTCTTCCCGCAGATATTTGGTTTGTGATTGGGTAATCCCTACCATTTATTTGTTCCACTCGTACCTTTTTTATTTTATCCATCAATCTCTTTATCAAGTGGCTTCTCAACTTAATGGAAGTGTGATGATTTACTATGGAATTCATTCATTCATCCTCGTTCGAATGTTTATTGTGAAGACTATATATATGTTGCAATTTCTATCCGTGATTCAATTTGCCTATCTGTCTATCAAGATGCTAACGGATGTCACCCTCTTCAGGATGGCTCCGCCAACGCGTCAGAATCCGGAACACAATGAAGGGAGTCAGGCGAACCCTCCGCCACCACCTCCGCCTCCGGAGGCATGGCAAGCTATCATGGCAGCCACCAACGCCAATGCTCAGATGATTCTGCAACTCTTGCAAGAACGCACCCAAGGGCAAGGCAATCAAGGAAATCAAGGCCAAGGCAACAATCAGCCTCACTTCGCTACCCTCAACCAGTTTCTCGCAAATCAGCCCAAGTCTTTCAGCTACTGTGCCGAGGCCACAGATGCCGATGATTGGCTCGTGGACATCAACAAGCATTTTGAATGTAGCAATGTCAGGCCGGAGGACTTTGTCAAGTTCGCTTCTTTTCAACTCAAGGATCAAGCTGCTGAGTGGTATCAACAATACAAAGATTCCAGAGGAGGTCGTGTGATTACCTGGGATGATTTCCGCCGAGACTTCAAAGCTCACCACATTCCACAAAGTGTTGTTGAGAGCAAGCGTGAGGAGTTCCGCAATCTCAAGCAAGGCAGCATGTCCGTGTATCAATACAATACTCAGTTTCAGAAACTCGCTCGCTTCGCTAAGCAAGACGTTCCTGATGAAAAGAGCATGATCTATCAATTCAGAGGTGGCCTCAGAGAAGATCTGCAATTACCTCTCGTGCTTTTTGAGCCGACCAAGTATGATGATTTCTACAATATGGCACTGAAGCAAGAGGCTGCTCAGCTCAAGTGTGAGGCTTCCAAGAAGAGAGTCAGGGACGCAGTTCAGTCTTCTTCTTCCTCACTAGTGGATGCTAAGCAACAAAAGTTTTGGTTGCCTCCTCCTCCTCCGTTTCGTCAGCCTTACCAGCAGAAGAACAAAGGTGGCCATGGATCTTCCCACTCATCCCACTCTGGCTATCAGAACAAGTCTCAGAATCAAGCTCCAAAGTCGAATGCTCCTTATCATCGTCCACTCTCAGAGGTGACTTGCAACAAGTGTCAGCAGAAAGGTCACTATGCTAACAAGTGCTTCAACCAAAGGCGCCTTACGCCTCCTCCTCCTCCTGTGAGATCTTCCAGCAATGTAGTGGTCAAGCATACTCCCAAGTTTGCAAAGGTGAACATGATGAATGCAGCTCAAGCGGAGGAATCTATTGATGTGATAATGGGTAATCTCTCACATAATGATATTCCTGCAAAAGTTCTTTTTGATACTGGTGCATCGCTTTCTTTCATTTCAAGACCTTTTGCATCCAAGCATGAGTTGTTTTTTCAAGATTTGCCTAGACCGTTATCAGTTGTCTCTCCGGGTAAATTCATGAACGCAAGCTCCATGGTTCCGGATGTTTCCATCAAGATCGGGAACTATAAATTTCTTTCTTCTCCAATTGTTCTTGGTGACTCGGATATTGATCTAATTCTCGGGATGGACTGGCTTTCTAAGCACAAGGCTCAACTTGATTGTGCTGCCAGGGAGATTCAATTGACACACTCTTCTGAGGATGTTATCATTTATGCCGCTCGTGATGAAACCATTCGGTTGTTTTCTCTCAATGAGAAGGGCGAATTGAATGCCATCTCTCAAATTCCAGTCGTTTGTGAGTACCAAGATGTCTTTCCAGAAGAGCTTCCGGGTATGCCTCCTCACCGGCCAGTTGAGTTCGTTATCGATCTTGAGCCCGGCACTGAACCCGTTTGCAAGCGTCCTTACAAGCTTGGACCCAAGGAGCTGAAGGAATTGAAGAAACAGCTCGATGAACAAGAGCGTCTGGGTTTGATCAGACCGAGTTCATCTCCGTGGGGTTGTGGTGTTCTTTTTGTCCAGAAGAAGGATGGCACGGAACGACTTTGTGTTGACTACCGTCCATTAAACAAGAAGACAATCAAGAACAAGTATCCACTTCCCAACATCAATGAGCTATTCGAGCAACTTAAGGGTGCTAAAGTATTCTCCAAGCTTGACCTTCGTATGGGTTATCATCAGATTCGCATTCGTGAAGAAGATATTCCCAAGACAGCATTCAGAACAAGCTTTAGTTCTTATGAATATACTGTCATGTCTTTCGGTCTTGTCAATGCTCCTCCAACATTCTCTCGGATGATGAATTTCATCTTCAACCCCTATACCAATGAATTCGTCCAGGTGTATCTCGATGATATTTTGGTCTTCTCCAGGAATAAGAAGGATCATGCGAAACATTTCCGATTGGTGCTCGACAAGCTCAGAGAGTATCAATTCTATGCGAAGTTTTCAAAATGTGAGTTTTGGCTTGATGAAGTTCTTTACCTTGGTCATATCATATCTTCCAAGGGCATCGCTATTAATCCCGAGAAGGTGTCTGCAATTGTGAATTGGGAACCTCCTCAGAATGTCAAGCAGCTTCACAGTTTTCTTGGTCTTGCAAGCTATTGCCGAAGATTCGTTGAGAATTTCTCTAAGATTACAAAGCCTCTTTCCAACCTCCTCCAGAAGCATGTGAAGTATGTCTGGTCTCCTGAGTGTGACGTTGCTTTCAACACTCTCAAAGAGAAACTCGTCACAGCTCCTGTCTTAACTCCTCCTGACGAATCCAAGCCATTTGAAGTTTTCTGTGATGCTTCTCTTCAAGGTCTCGATGCTGTGTTAATGCAAGAGAAGAAAGTTGTGGCCTATACCTCTCGTCAGTTGAAGCCCAATGAAAAGAACTACCCCACTCACGATCTTGAGTTGGCGGCAGTTGTCCATGCATTAATAACATGGAGACATCTCTTGTTGGGAAGACAAGTGGACATATTCACCGATCACAAGAGTCTCAAGTACATCTTCACTCAGCCCAACCTCAACCTCAGGCAAACTCGATGGGTCAAAATGATTCAAGAGTACAATCCGAGTATTGAATATACTCCAAGCAAGGCCAACGTCATTGCAGATGCTTTGAGCAGGAAGGCTTATTGCAACAGCTTAATTCTCAAGCCCTTCCAACCGGATCTTTGTGAATCTTTCCGCAAGCTGAATCTCCAAGTTGTTCCTCAAGGCTTTCTTGCCAACCTCATAGTCTCTCCTACTTTGGAAGATCAAATTCGTGAGGCACAACTCCTGGATACCATGGTGAAGAAGGTGAAATGTGGTATCGACAAGGGTCTTTCCAAATACAAGTGCTATCGCATTGATGACAGAGACACTTTATTCTTCGAGGACCGGATTGTGGTTCCTAAAGGTGATCTAATGAAAGTCATAATGAACTAGGCGCACAATTCTCTTCTTTCCATTCATCCTGGAAGTACGAAGATGTACCATGACCTCAAGTAGTCATATTGGTGGACTCGAATGAAGCGAGAAATCGCTCAATTCGTGAATGAATGTGATGTCTGTCGAAGAGTGAAAGCAGAACACCAACGACCAGCTGGTCTCCTCCAACCTCTTGCTATTCCAGAGTGGAAGTTTGATCATATCGAAATGGACTTCGTGAATGGTTTTCCCAAGTCCAAGCGCGGAAATGATGCTATCTTTGTTGTCATCGACAAGCTTACTAAAGTGGCTCATTTTCTTCCAATCAAAGAATCTATCACAACCGCTCAGTTGGCAGAGCTATACACCTCCAGGATTGTCTCCTTGCACGGCATTCCACAATTGATTTCTTCAGATCGTGGAAGCATCTTCACTTCTAAGTTCTGGGACTCCTTCCAGAAGGCCATGGGCACCAACATTCGCTTCAGCACAGCTTTCCATCCTCAAACTAGTGGCCAAGTCGAGCGAGTAAATCAAATTCTTGAAGATATGCTCAGGGCTTGTGTCATTTCCTTTGGCATGAAATGGGAAGATTGTCTTCCATATGCCGAATTCTCCTACAACAACAGTTTCCAAGCGAGTTCGGGCAAGGCCCCATTCGAGATTCTCTATGGCAAAAAGTGTCGTACTCCTCTCAATCGGTCAGAGACTGGTGAACGCCAACTTCTTGGCAATGACTTAATCACAGAGGCTGAAGAAATGTGTAAAGTCATCCGTGAAAATCTCAAAGCCGCGCAATCGCGCCAGAAGAGTTACTATGATAGCAGGCACCGTGATGTGGCTTTCGAGATCGGAGACCATGTCTACCTCCGCGTCTCTCCAATGAAAGGCACTCGTCGCTTCGGTATCAAAGGGAAGCTAGCCCCTAGATACGTGGGTCCTTTCAAGATCATTGGCAAAAGAGGCGACCTCGCCTATCAACTTGACCTTCCCTCCAACTTTGCAAACGTGCACGATGTGTTCCACGTGTCACAGCTTCGCAAGTGCTTCAAGACGCCTGAGCGCACCATCAACTTCGAAGAGATTGATCTCCAAGAAGATCTGTCTTATCATGAGCACCCCGTTGCTATTCTCGAAGAAACTGAGCGCAAGACTCGCAACAAGTCAATCAAATTCCTGAAAGTGAAGTGGTCGCACCATTCCGACCGAGAAGCCACATGGGAACGCGAGGACCACCTCCGTTCTGAATATCCGGAGTTCTTTCAGTCTTAGATCTCAGGACGAGATCCTCTCGTAGTGGTGGAGTGTTGTAACACCCTGGATGTAACTTCCATATTTGTAACTCCAACTCTTGCCATTTTCGGCTATGTGTTATGATATTCCCTTCGTGGTCGGGTTTTGTCTTTCGTTTTGCATTTTGTTCATGTCATGCATCTCATATCATGTCATCATGCGCATCTCATTTGCATACGTGTTCGTCTCATGCATCCAAGCATTTTCCCCGTTGTCCGTTTTGCAATCCGACACTCCCACCTCCTCCGGCGCACCCCTCTTGTTTTCCTTTCATGAGCGGGTGTTAAACGTTCTCGGAATGGACCGAGGCTTGCCAAGTGGCCTTGGTATACCACCGGTAGACCACCTGTCAAGTTTCGTGTCATTTGGAGGTCGTTTGATACTCCAACGGTTAACCGGGTAACCGCAAAGTCTTTTTGTGTGTTGCAGCAAAACCCCCCTCTTAACAGCCCAAAACCCCTCTAAGTCACTTCCATGCTCTAGGTCGTTCGATCACGATTGTGTGGGCGAAAACCGTGCTCCATTTGGAGTCTCCTAGCTCCCTCTACCTATAAAAACACCTCCCCCTCCGAATATCTTCGCAGACCAAACCCTAACAAATCGCCTCCGCGCGCCGGACGTGTCCGTCCCGCACCGGACGGAGCCGCCGCCGCCCGCAGCCAACCACCGCCCGACACATGGCGGCCGTACGCCGCGCCGCCGTCGAAGCCCGCGAGCCCGCGTTCGGCCCCCGCCGGCCCGTCTCCTCCGCGCCCGCGCCCGACACGGCACGAGGATCAAGCTTTCGACAACTCTGGGAACCTTGCAGGCAAGATGACCATACCCTCGAAATCACTTCTATCTTTGCTTTGCTAGTTGTTCGTTCTATTGCCATGCTTTGCTACCTACCACTTGCTATATCATGCCTCCCATATTGCCATGTCAAGCCTTTAACCATCCTTTTCCTAGCAAACCATTGTTTGGCTAAGTTAGCGCTTTTTCTCAGCCCTTCTTATAGCGTTGCTAGTTGCAGGTGAAGTTGAAGTTGGTTCCATGTTGGAACATGGATATTTTGGAATATCACAATATCTCTTATTTAATTAATGCATCTATATATTTGGTAAAGGGTGGAAGGCTCGGCCTTATGCCTGGTGTTTTGTTCCACTCTTGCCGCCCTAGTTTCCGTCATACCGGTATTATGTTGCTTGAGTTTGCGTTCCTTACGCGGTTGGGCGATTTATGGGACCCCCTTGACAGTTCGCCTTGAATAAAACTCCTCCAGCAAGGCCCAACCTTGGTTTTACCATTTGCCACCTAAGCCTTTTCCCCCCGGGTTTTCGCGAGCCCGAGGGTCATCTTTATTTAAACCCCCGGACCAGTTCTCCTTCGAGTGCTGGCCCAAACCGAGCGATGTCCGGCGCCCCCTGGGCAACCAGGGTCTATGCCAACCCGACGTCTGGCTCATCCGGTGTGCCCTGAGAACGAGATATGTGCAGCTCCTATCGGGATTTGTCGGCACATTCGGGCGGCTTTGCTGATCTTGTTTTACCATTGTCGAAATGTCTTGTAAACGGGGATTCCGAGACTGATCGGGTCTTCCTGGGAGAAGGTTTATCCTTCGTTGACCGTGAGAGCTTATAATGGGCTAAGTTGGGACACCCCTACAGGGTATTATCTTTCAAAAGCCGTGCCTGCGGTTATGAGGCAGATGGGAATTTGTCAATGTATGGTTGTAGAGAACTTGTCTGTAGTGACCAGACCTCAAATGGCCTGTGCTGCTGTGCACCAGTGTCATCCCTGGATCAGTAATGCTGACACGCACTGTACAAATGGAGGATTTATAACAGAGTAGCAATCACACACTTATTACATCGAATATCTCCGAAGAGATTAAGTATGATAAACATGGCTTAAGGCCATCTAATAACGATAACAGCGGAAGACTTGGAATATAAGTGAGTCCATCAACTCCAGCGGCATCACTGAGTATAAGACCATGACCTAAGGCACCTTACTCGTCGTCTGAAAAGTCTGCAACATGAAACATTGCAGCCCGAAAACGGGTCAGCACATAGAATATGCTGGCAAAGTAACACATAGAGAATAATGAACAATAATAAGGCTATACTACATGCATATATGGCTGGTGGAAAGCTCTATGGTTAAAGTTTTGCGAAAAGCCAATTTTTCCCTACTGCAAAGGAATAAATTTTATTTAACTATCATGGTGGTTGTTAAACATTGAGATGGTTGACAACATCTCAATCCCAATTAAATGTCATCAATAACCCAACAAAATTAATTAGAAGTAACATGGTGATGAGATTCACATGATAATCCAAGTACTAGATACTCAAGTTGTCCATAACCGGGGACACGGCTAACCATGATTAGTTTGTACACTCTACAGAGGTTTGTGCACTTTTCCCCACAAGACTCGATCGCCTCCATTGATTCTCGCACTACATGATGTTTGAGAAACGGATGACCGAGACACAGTCTTTCAGAAGTGTTTACACCTTACGTATGGGTAGACAGTTACACCTACTTTCCCCTACATCTGCTAGTCTACCACTGTAAGAGTTCACACAACTTAGTCAACTATGCTAGAGCCCATAATAGCTTGCGGCTGCACACGGAAGTTTCTAGCATGAATAATCTCATGATCCCTTTGAACCTGGGTGGCGGTCCAAAAGAAAAACAGGCAATCCTGGAATACCCAGGTACCTCAATCCACCCAGATGTGAGTTTTAGTTGCCACCTTAAGTAAACCATTAATTAACAATCTCACATCTGTCATGTAACTCTCTCAAACCCAATCCACGTCTACGAGCATAGCATGGCAATATAATAGCAAACGTAGAAGTAACTCCCAAGGGTTTGATAATAAAACAGGTAATAGGTACTACCTCAACTACTTCCCAGTTCCCACAATTTAATTAGATCCTAATCATGCAATTGTTTGAGGAATAGATCTAATGCAATAAAACTGGGTATGGAAAGTATGATCAAAGTGTTACTTGCCTTGCTGATGATCCACAAAACCTAGCGATTCGAAGTAACAAGCGGCACACTCCGGGTACTCTATCGCAAACAAACAAGCAAACAATAAGTACTCATCTAATGCACAGGTAAAACTCGAATGAAAGATCCAACCAGAAAGTTCAACTTAAGAACTCCGGTTTGCAAAAAGAATCAACTCGAAAGAAGCAACGAAAGTCAAACTGCGAAAGAAACGAGCTTCGTTTACTAATCTGGATCTAGGTCAAATTTTACAGTAGCAAAAACTTGTTTGAGTAGGTTAAACGAAAAGAGAATTTTGAGACGAAACTCTAGGCGCTTAAATCGCCTGATTCCGATAAACGAGCGAAAAGTTAAACAGAAACGAAGATTCGATCAGAAATCGAATCTGAGAAAAATAGCGGAAAAATCCGACGAAAAAGAAAAACGGACGAACGGTTAAAGAACGGACGTTCGTTAACAGAGAAAAACCGACGAACGCGTTCGTTAAAATGAACGGTTCGGTGAACGCTCGCAAAATAATAAAACCGAAAAAAACCGATCTAGGGTTTTTTTTAAAGAAAACCGGCAAAACGAGGCGAGGTCTACCTCGTCGGGACAGAACTCCGGCGGGGCTCCCGTGCTCCGGTCGAGGGGCGGCCAGGGCGGCGGGGCTTGGGGGCTCGGGGGGGTGCGAGGCGG
>NC_057808.1:280229940-280253565 GCF_018294505.1 Triticum aestivum
GTGCTGGAGAAGGAGAGGGGCGCGGGGTGGGCCGGCGCTCGGCTGGGCTGCGGCCCGGTCGGGCGTCGCGCGTTTTTTTTTTAAACTTTCCATGGAAAATAATTCGTAGAAAAATAAATAAAAGTCCAAAAAATATAAAATAAATTTTCCCCGTCTAGTTAGAAAATCTAGAATAGGGTGAACATTTCTTTAACACAAAATAAATATTTTGAAAACATGCAATATTTTTAATGCAATAAAAATGGCAAATAAAACCCGAATAAAATCCAATAGATGATTTTAACATTTTTCCTCCAGTATTTCAATTGTTTTGGAGAAGTCATATTTTCTCCTCTCATTTATTTTGTTTAATGAAATATTTTTCCGGAGAGAAAATAATTAAAACCAAAATCCTCGTTTTATTTTTTTGATGAAAATCAAATATGAGAATTCGAGAAAAATCCCCAACTCTCTCCGAGGGTCCTTGAGTTGCTTAGGATTTATTGAGGATTTGTCAAAATGCAATAAAATATGATATGCAATGATGATCTATGTATAACATACCAAATTGAAAATTTGGGATGTTACATTGTCACTTGACCCAATTAAAATACATCAACCGTGATGGTCTCTTTTCGGCGGAGTCCGGGAAGTGAAGACGGTTTCGAGTTATGCATGAACGTAAGTAGTTTCAGGATCACTTCTTGATCATTTCTAGCTTCACGACCGCTGCGTTGCTTCTCTTCTCGCTCTCACTTGCGTATGTTAGCCACCATATATGCTTAGTGCCTGCTGCAGCTCCACCTCATTACACTATCCTTTCCTATAAGCTTAAATAGTCTTGATGTCGCGGGTGTGAGATTGCTGAGTCCTCGTGACTCACAGATTCTACCAAAACAGTTGAAGGTGCCGACGATGCCAGTCCAGATGACGCAACCGAGCTCAAGTGGGAGTTCGATGAGGAACGTGGTCGTTACTATGTTTCTTTTCCTGATGATCAGTAGTGGAGCCCAGTTGGGACGATCGGGGATCTAGCATTTGGGGTTATCTTATTTTAATTTGGATCTTGAGCGTAGTCGGTCTATGTGTGGATTTTGGATGATGTATGAATTATATTTATGTATTGTGTGAAGTGGCGATTGTAAGCCAACTCTCGTTATCCCATTCTTGTTCATTACATGGGATTGTGTGAAGATAACCCTTCTTGCGACAAAACCACAATGCGGTTATGCCTCTAAGTCGTGCCTCGACACGTGGGAGATATAGCCGCATCGTGGGCATTACATTTGGATAAAAAGATCCACAACCAAATTACCCAATATGGATCTAAGGTAGGAGTTGCTCTTAAAAGTTTTAAAGAAAAGGAACCCATAGTTAACGAAAAGATAGATCAAGATTCCACAAGAATTGATAAAATCGAGGATATTATTACCAACTTAGGGTCTGCCTTTTCTTCCGTGAAAAATACTCCAAAACCTCCTAATGCTGAAATTGCCAAACTAATGTATGTTCCTAAAAATAAGGGTGAAACTGATAGTAAGGGAAATGCGGATCTCAAATCCATAAGTGTTCACCCCAACTTTCTCGCTATCATTAAGGAACCTTTTGCTACAAATGATTTTCTCGATTTCTTGCCTAGGAGTTTGATCATTAATAAAAAGAAGGAAACTCCTAAGGGTTACAAGTGTTCAATTGAAGAATTGCCCACCAAAGATGACAATACCTAGATCTATCCTTGCCTTTTTGCCTAGCTAGGGGCATTAAACGATAGCGCTTGTTGGGAGGCAACCCAATTTTATTTTTGTTCCTTGCTTTTTGGTTCTATTTAGTAATAAATAATTCATCTATCCCCTGTTTAGATGTGTTTTCATGTTTTAATTAGTGTTTGTGGCAAGTAGAACCTTTGGGAAGACTTGGGTGAAGTCTTTATGATCTTGCTGTAAAAAAACAGAAACTTTAGCGCTCACGAGGTTAGCTGCCATTTTTAATGGAGAGTGATATTTAGTTGATTATTTTTGAAGATGATTAATAGACAAATTCCTCACTACCAGCAATTTATTTCAGAATTTTTGGAGTTCCATAAGTATACGTTTGATCCAGATTACTATAGACTGTTCTGTTTTTGATAGATTCTGTTTTTCGTGTGTTGTTTGCTTATTTTGATGAATCTATGGCTAGTATCGGAGGGTATGAACCTTAGATAAGTTGGAATGCAGTAAGTTTAACATCAATATAAATAAATAATGAGTTCATTACATTACCTTATGGTGGTGATTTGTCTTCTTATACTAACGGAGCTCATTAGATTTTCTGTTGAGTTTTGTGTTGTGAAGTTTTCAAGTTTTGGGTAAAGATTTGATGGATTATGGAATAAGGAGTGGCAAGAGCCTAAGCTTGGGGATGCCCAAGGCACCCCAAGGTAAAATTCAAGGACAACCAAAAGCCTAAGCTTGGGGATGCCCCGGAAGGCATCCCCTCTTTCGTCTTCGTCCATCGGTAACTCTACTTGAGGCTATATTTTTATTCACCACTTGATATGTGTTTTGCTTGGAGTGTCTTGTATGATTTGAGTCTTTGATTTTTAGTTTACCACAATCATCCTTGCTGTACACACCTCTTGGGAGAGACACACATGAATCAGAATTTATTAGAATACTCTATGTGCTTCACTTATATATTTTGAGCTAGATAATTTTGCTCTAGTGCTTCACTTGTATCTTTTAGAGCACGGTGGTGGTTTTATTTTATAGAAATTATTGATCTCTCATGTTTCACTTATATTATTTTGAGAGTCTTTTAGAACAGCATGGTAGTTTGCTTTAGCTATAAAATTAGTCCTAATATGATGATCTCTTCATTATTGTCATATTGCTTTGCATGATCATGTAGTTGACATCGTATTTGTGGCAAAGCCACCTTTATAATTCTTTCATACATGTCACTCTTGATTCATTGCATATCCCGGTACACCGCCGGAGGCATTCACATAGAGTCATATTTTGTTCCAAGTATTGAGTTGTAATTTTTGAGTTGTAAGTAAATAAAAGTGTGATGATCATCATTATTAGAGCATTGTCCCAAGTGAGGAAAGGATGATGGAGACTATGATTCCCCCACAAGTCGGGATGAGACTCCGGACGAAAAGAAAAAATAGAAAAGAAAAAAAGGCCATAAAAAGGAGAAAAAGGCCCAAATAAAAAATGAGAGAAAAGGAGAGAAGGGACAATGTTACTATCCATTTGCCACACTTGTGCTTCAAAGTAGCACCATTATCTTCATAATAGAGAGTCTCCTATATTGTCACTTTCATACACTAGTGGGAATTTTACATTATAGAACTTGGCTTGTATATTCCAATGATGGGCTTCCTAAAAAATGCCGTAGGTCTTCGTGAGCAAGCAAGTTGGATGCACACCCACTTAGTTCTTTTGTTGAGCTTTCATACACTTATAGCTCTAGTGCATCCATTGCATGGCAATCCCTACTCACTCACATTGATATCTATTGATGGGCATCTCCATAGCCCGTTGATACGCCTAGTTGATGTGAGACTATCTCCTCTTTTTTGTCTTCTCCACAACCACCATTCTATTCCACATATAGTGCTATGTCCATGGCTCACGCTCATGTATTGCGTGAAGATTGAAAAAGTTTGAGAACATCAAAAGTATGAAACAATTGATTGGCTTGTCATCGGGGCTTTGCATGATTAAATACTTTGTGTGATGAAGATAGAGCATAGCCAGACTATATGATTTTGTAGGGATAACTTTCTTTGGCCATGTTATTTTGAGAAGACATGATTGCTTTGTTAGTATGCTTGAAGTATTATTATTTTCATGTCAATATTAAACTTTCATCTTGAATCTTTCGGATCTGAACATTCATGCCACAATAAAAGAGAATTACATTGAGAAATATGCTAGGTAGCATTCCACATCAAAAATTCTGTTTTTATCATTTACCTGCTCGAGGACGAGCAGGAATTAAGCTTGGGGATGCTTGATACGTCTCCAACGTATCTATAATTTTTGATTGTTCCATGCTATTATATTATCTGTTTTGGATGTTTAATGGGCTTTACTAAGCACTTTTATATTATTTTTGGGACTAACCTACTAACCGAAGGCCCAGTGCAAATTGCTGTTTTTTGCCTATTTCAGTGTTTCGCAGAAAAGGAATATCAAACGGAGTCCAAACGGAATGAAACCTTCGGGAGAGTTTTTGGAACAAACATGATCCAGAGGACTTGGAGTGGATGTCAAGAAAGAAGCAAGGAGGCCACGAGGCAGGGAGGCGCGCCTGCCCCCTGGGCGCGCCCCCACCCTCATGGGCCCCTCGCAGCTCCACCGACCTACTTCTTTGTCCTATATATACCCATATACCCCAAAAACATCCAGGAGCACCACTAAACCCTATTTCCACCGCCGCAACCTTCTATACCCGTGAGATCCCATCTTGGGGCCTTTTCCAGTGCTCCGCCAGCGGGGGAATCGATCACGGAGGGCTTCTACATCAACACCATAGCCTCTCCGATGATGTGTGAGTAGTTTACCACAGACCTTCGGGTCCATAGTTATTAGCTAGATGGCTTCTTCTCTCTCTTTGGATCTCAATACAAAGTTCTCCTCGATCTTCTTGGAGATCTATTCGATGTAATTCTTTTTGCGGTGTGTTTGTCGATATCCAATGAATTGTGGGTTTATGATCAAGATTATCTATGAACAATAAATCTCCTCTGAATTCTTTTATGTATGATTTGTTATCTTTGCAAGTCTCTTTGAATTATCAGTTTGGTTTGGCCTACTAGATTGATCTTTCTTGCAATGGGAGAAGTGCTTAGCTTTGGGTTCAATCTTGCGGTGTCCTTTCCCAGTGACAGCAGGGGCAGCAAGGCACGTATTTTATTGTTGCCATCAAGGATAAAAAGATGGGATATATATATATCATATTGCTTGAGTTTATCCCTCTACATCATGTCATCTTGCCTAATGCGTTACTCTGTTCTTATGAACTTAATACTCTAGATGCATGCTGGATCTCGGTCGATGTGTGGAGTAATAGTAGTAGATATTCTCATAACTATATACATGATCATGCCTAGATATTCTCATAACTATGCACTTTTCTATCAATTGCTCGACAGTAATTTGTTCACCCACCGTAATACTTATGCCATCTTGAGAGAAGCCACTAGTGAAACCTATGGCCCTCGGGTCTATTTTTCATTATATTAATCTCCCGCCAACGTGCTATTTCTGTCGCCGTTTATTTTGCAATCTTTACTTTCAATCTATATCATAAAAATACCAAAAATATTTATCTTATTATCTCTATCAGATCTCACTTTTGCAAGTGGCCGTGAAGGGATTGACAAACCCTTTATCGCGTTGGTTGCAAGGTTCTTATTTGTTTGTGTAGGTACGAGGCGACTTGTGTGTAGTCTCCTACTGGATTGATACCTTGGTTCTCAAAAACTGAGGGAAATACTTACGCTACTTTGCTGCATCACCCTTTCCTCTTCAAGGGAAAAACCAACGCATGCTCAAGAGGTAGCACACGAATCTAATATCACCATCTTCATATCTCAAAACAATCATCAAGTATCAAACTTCTCATAGTATTCAATGCACTCTATATGGAAGTTTTTATTATACCCATCTTGGATGCCTATCATATTAGGACTAATTTTATAGCCAAAGAATATTACCATGATGTTCTAAAAGACTCTCAAAATAATATAAGTGAAGCATGAGAGATCAATAATTTCTATAAAATAAAACCACCACCGTGCTCTAAAAAGATATAAGTGAAGCACTAGAGCAAACGACAAACTACTCCGAAAGATATAAGTGAAGATCAGTGAGTAGTTGAATAATTATGTAACGATGTGAAGACTCTCTAACATTTAAGAATATCAGATCTTTTTATTTTATTCAAACAGCAAGCAAAACAAAACAAAATAAAATAATGCTCCAAGCAAAACACATATCATGTGGTGAATAAAAATATAGCTGCAAGTAAGGTTACCGATGAACGAAGACGAAAGAGGGGATGCCTTCCGGGGCATCACCAAGCTTAGGCTCTTGGTTGTACTTGAATATTACCTTGGGGTGCCTTGGGCATCCCCAAGCTTAAGCTCTTGCCACTCCTTATTCCATAGTCCATCGAATCTTTACCCAAAACTTGAAAATTTCACAACACAAAACTCAACAGAAAACTCGTAAGCTCCGTTAGTATAAGAAAATAAATCACCACTTAGGTACTGTTGTGAACTCATTCTAAATTCATATTGGTGTAATATCTACTCTATTCCAACTTCTCTATGGTTCATACCCTCCGATACTACTCATAGATTCATCAAAATAAGCAAACAACACATAGAAAACAGAATCTGTTAAAAACAGAACAGTTTGTAGTAATCTGTATCATTCGAATACTTATGTAACTCCAAAAATTCTGAAATAAATTGGTGGACCTGAGGAATTTTTCTATTAATCATCTGCAAAAAGAATCAACCTAAAATCACTCTCCAGTAAAAAATGGAAGCTAATCTCGTGAGCGCTAAAGTTTCTATTTTTTACAGAAAGATCATAAAGATTTCACCCAAGTCTTCCCAAAGGTTCTACTTGGCACAAACACTAATTAAAACATAAAACCACATCTAAACAGCGCCTAGATGAATTATTTATTACTAAACAGGAGAAAAAGCAAAGAACAAAAAATAAAATTGGGTTGGCTCCCAACAAGCGCAAACGTTTAACGCCCCTAGCTAGGCATGATGATTTCAATGATGCTCACATAAAAGATAAGAATTGAAACATAAAGAGAGCATCATGAAGAATATGACTAGCACATTTAAGTATAACCCACTACCTATGCATAGGGATTTTTTTGCGGGAATATGCATAGGGATTTTGTGAGCAAACAACTTATGGGAACAAGAATCAACTAGCATAGGAAGGCAAAACAAGCATAACTTCAAGATTTTCAATACATAGAGAGGAAACTTGATATTATTGCAACTCCTACAAGCATATATTCCTCCCTCATAATAATTTTTCAGTAGAATCATGAATGAATTCAACAATATAACCATCACATAAATCATTCTTTTCATGATCCCCAAGCATATAAATTTTATTACTCTCGACATAAGCGAATTTCTTCTCATGAATAATAGTGGGAGCAAACTCAACAAAATAATTATCATGTGAGGCATAATCCAATTGAAAACTAAAATCATGATGACAAGTTTCATGGTTATCATTATTCTTAATAGCATACAAGTCATCACAATAATCATCATAGATAGCAACTTTGTTCTCATAATCAATTGGAACCTCTTCCGAAATAGTGGATTCATTACTAAATAAAGTCATGACCTCTCCAAATCCACTTTCACAATTGTCACAATAATATTCAACATCCTCCAAAATAGTGGGATCATTACTTCCTAAATTTGACACTCTTCCAAACCCACTTTCATCAATATAATCATCATAAATAGGAGGCATGCTTTCATCATAATAAATATTCTCATCAAAACTTGGGGGACTAAACATATCATCTTCATCCAACATAGCATCCCCAAGCTTGTGGCTTTGCATATCATTAGCATCATGGGTATTCAAAGAATTCATACTAACAACATTGCAATCATGCTCATCATTCACATATTTTATGCCAAGCATTCTATGCAATTCTTCTTCTAGTACTTGAGCACAATTTTCCTTCCCATCATTTTCACGAAAGACATTAAAAAGATGAAGCATATGAGGCAACCTTAATTCCATTTTTTGTAGTTTTCTTTTATAGAATAAACTAGTGATAAAACAAGAAACAAAAAGATTCAATTGCAAGATCTAAAGATATACCTTCAAGCAGTCACCTCCACGGCAACGGCGCCAGAAATTGCTTGATGTCTACTGATCAACCTTCTTCTTGTAGATGTTGTTGGGCCTCCAAGTGCAGAGGTTTGTAGGACAGTAGAAAATTTCCCTCAAGTGGATTACCTAAGGTTTATCAATCCGTGGGAGGCGTAGGATGAAGATGGTCTCTCTCAAGCAACCCTGCAACCAAATAACAAAGAGTCTCTTGTGTCCCCAACACACCCAATACAATGGTAAATTGTATAGGTGCACTTTCGGCGAAGAGATGGTGATACAAGTGCAATATGGATGGTAGATATAGGTTTTTGTAATCTGAAAATATAAAAACAGCAAGGTAACTAATGATAAAAGTGAGCACAAACGGTATTGCAATGCGTTGAAACAAGGCCTAGGGTTCATACTTTCACTAGTGCAAGTTCTCTCAACAATAATAACATAATTGGATCATATAACTATTCCTCAACGTGCAACAAAGAGTCACTCCAAAGTCACTAATAGCGGAGAACAAACAAAGAGATTATTGTAGGGTACGAAACCACCTCAAAGTTATCCTTTCTGATCGATCTATTCAAGAGTACGTAGTAAAATAACACGAAGCTATTCTTTCCATTTGATCTATCCTAGAGTTCGTACTAGAATAACGCCCTAAGACACAAATCAACCAAAACCCTAATGTCACCTAGATACTCCAATGTCACCTCAAGTATCCGTGGGTATGATTATAGGATATGCATCACACAATCTCAGATTCATCTATTCAACCAACACAAAGAACTTCAAAGAGTGCCCCAAAGTTTCTACCGGAGAGTCAAGACGAAAACATGTGCCAACCCCTATGCATAAGTTCACAAGGTCACTGAACCTGCAAGTTGATCACCAAAACATACCACAAGTAGATCACGTGAATATCCCATTGTCACCACAGATAAGCACATGCAAGACAGACATCAAGTGTTCTCAAATCCTTAAAGACTCAATCCGATAAGATAACTTCAAAGGGAAAACTCAATCCATTACAAGAGAGTAGAGGGGGAGAAACATCGTAAGATCCAACTATAATAGCAAAGCTCGCGATACATCAAGATCGTGCCAAATCAAGAACATGAAAGAGAGAGAGATCAAACACATAGCTATTGGTACATACCCTCAGCCCCGAGGGTGAACTACTCCCTCCTCATCATGGAGAGAGCCGGGATGATGAAGATGGCCACCGGTGAGGGATCCCCCCTCCGGCAGGGTGCCGGAACAGGGTCTCGATTGGTTTTTGGCGGCTACAGAGGCTTGCGGTGGCGGAACTCGGGATCAAGGTTATGTTCTGGAAGTTTGGGTATGTATAGGAGGTGTTGGCGTCGGGAACAAGTCAGGGGGGTCTCCGAGGCGGCCACGAGGTAGGGGGGCGCGCCCAGGGGGTAGCGCGCCCCCACCCTCGTGGGTGCCTCGGGACTCTTCTGGCCCATCTCCGATACTCTGTGGGCTTCTTCTGGTCCAAAAATAATCCCCGTGAAAGTTCAGGTCAATTGGACTCTGTTTGGTTTTCCTTTTCTACGATACTCAAAAACAAGGGGAAAACAGAAACTGGCACTGGGCTCTAGGTTAATAGGTTAGTCCCAAAAATCATATAAAATAGCATATAAATGCATATAAAACATCCTAGATGGATAATATAATAGCATGGAACAATCAAAAATTATAGATACGTTGGAGACGTATCATTGATCTGTTGGGGGTGGTATTGATACTCCAGAGTACTGAAGGTAACTCCTCAACCGTACAACCCGGCATTCGCTTCAAAGGAACCATAAGCCGGGGTTTATGCCTCTTAAAATTTCTTGGTTAGCCCTCTCAGCTTGACGATTAGACTGCGGATGAGCCACAGAAGAAACATCAAGACGAATATGCTCTCATTGACAAAACTCCTTCATAGCACCCTTAGACAAATTAGTGCCATTATCAGTAATGATACTATGAGGGTAACCAAAACGGAAGATCAGCTTTTTAACAAACTGGACTGCAGTCGCCGCATCACACTTGCTGGCCGGCTCTGGTTCAATCCACTTGGTAAATTTGTCAACCGCCACCAAGAGGTGGGTTTTCTTATTTTTAAACCTCTTGAAAGGTCCAACCATATCAAGCCCCTAGACTACAAACGACCAAGTAATTGTAATCATCCTCAACTCTTAAGCCAACACATGAGCCCATCGAGAAAATTTCTGACAGCCATCACATTTACTAACGATATCCTCTACATCAGCATGAGCCGTCAACCAATAAAACCCATGACGAAAAGCTTTGGCCACTAAAGATTTTGAGCCAGCGTGATGACCACAATCGCCTTCATGAATTTCACGCATGATCTCATGGCCCTCTTCGGGAGAAACACAACGCTCGAACACACATGTTACGCTACATCGGTGCAACTCGCCATTGACAATAGTCATAGACTTAGACCGCCAGGTTATTTGCCTTGCCAAAGTTTCATCCTCAGGTAACATGCCCTGGGTCATATAAGCCAGGTAAGGCAGAGTCCAATCTGGAATAGCATGGAGGGCCCCCACCAATTCTGCCTCTGGGTCAGGAATAGCCAAATCCTCCTCAGATGGTAATTTGACCGAGGGATTGTGTAAGCCATCAAGAAACACATTAGGGGGTACCGGCTTACGTTGGGACCCCAGTCGGCTCAAGGCATCGGCCGCCTCATTTTTCCTTCGATCAAGGTGTTCCACCTGATACCCCTTGAAATGACCAGCTATATTATCAACCGCTCGGCGATAAGCCTCCATGAGCGGGTCTTTGGAATCCCATATACTTGAAACTTGCTGAGCCACAAGGTTTGAGTTGCCAAAACACCTGATCCAGCTCAAATTCATCTCTTTGGCCATACAAAGGTCATGGAGTAAAGCCTCATATTCAGCTGCATTATTAGTGCAAGGAAACATTAGCCTCAAAACATAGCAAAACTTGTCACCTCATGGGGAAGTCAATATGACCCCAGCCCCCGAGCCATCTAGCTGCCTGGACCCATCAAAGTGAATTGTCCTATATGTGTTATCAGGCCTCTCCTCGGGTGTCTGCAACTCTGTCTAGTCATTGATGAAATCCACCAGAGCCTGAGATTTGATACCTGTTCTTGGCACATATTCCAGACAATGAGGTCCGAGTTCTATTGCCCACTTAGCAACCTGGCCTGCAGCCTCCCTGTTTTGAATTATATCTACTAAAGGGGCAGAACTGACCACTGTAATAGGATGACCAAGAAAATAATGCTTCAGCTTGCGACTCGCCATGAACACTCCATATACCAATTTCTGCCAATGCGGGTATCGTTGTTTGGATTCAATCAATGCCTCACTGACATAATATGCCGGCCGCTGGACTGGGTATTCCTTACCCGCCTCTTTGTGCTCCCGAACAATTGCCACACTGACAGCTTTACTATTAGCCGCCACATATAGAAGTAAACGCTCCTTCTCCACAGGAGCGGCAAGGATGGGCGGCTCAGCCAACTACTTTTGAGCGTCTCAAACGCCTCATCAGCAGCGTCACTCCAGATAAAATGATATGTTTTCTTCATCATCTAGTACAGGGGAATAGCCTTCTCTCCTAGGCGGCTTATGAACCGACTCAAAGCTGCAATACGACCTGCCAGGCGCTGGACATCATTGACACACGCCGGCTTAGCCAATGAAGTAATAGCCTTAATCTTCTCTGGGTTAGCTTCAATACCTCTCTCTGAGACCAGAAAACCTAAGAGCTTGCCTGTAGGTACACCAAAAACAAACTTGGCCAGGTTAAGCATCATCTTATAGACTCGGAGATTGTCAAAAGTCTCCCTTAGATCATCCAAGAGTGTCTCCTTTTTCCTGTATTTGACCACAATATCATCCACATAGGCATGCACATTACGCCCAATTTGACTGTGAAAGCAATTCTGAACACAGCGTTGATAAGTTGCCTGGGCACTCTTGAGCCCAAAAGGCATGGAGACATAGCAGAAAGCTCCAAAAGGTGTGATGAAAGCCGTCTTCTCTTGGTCTTTGACTGCCACTTTGATCTGATGATAACCAGAATAAGCGTCAAGGAAACACAAGCTCATACAACCCTCCGTAGCGTCAATAATCTGGTCAATGCGAGGGAGAGCAAATAGATCAGCTGGACAAGCTTTGTTAAAATCAGTGTAATCAACACACATGCGCCAGGTCCCTTTTTCCTAAGTACCAACACCGGGTTAGCCTATCACTCAGGGTGACAAACTTCAATGATGAACCCAACTGCCAAGAGCCAGGCCACCTCTTCTCCAATAGCCTTACACCGCTCCTCATTGAAACGACGAAGGAACTATTTGACCGGCTTAAATTTAGGATCAACATTAAGAGTGTGCTCAGCGAATTCTCTCGGCACACCCAGCATGTCAGAAGGTTTCCATGCAAAGATGTCCCGATTCTCACGGATGAACTCGATGAGCGCGCTTTCCTATTTAGGATCCATGTTAGCCCCTGTTGTGAACTGCTGAGATGAGTCGCCAGGGACAAAGTCAACCTGCTTAGTATCATCAGCTGATTCAAACTTCAACAAAGGGTCTTCCTCTATGGTGGGTTTCTTCAAAGGGGTCATATCAGCCGGGTGAACATTATCCTTATAAAATTTAAGCTCCTCAGTAGCACAGGCTGATTCAGCATAGGCAGCATCTCCTTCTTCACATTCCAAAGCAATCTTTCGATTACCATGGACTGTAATGGTACCCTTACGTCCAGGCATCTTAAGCTGTAGATAAACATAACAAGGCCATCCATAAATTTGGCATAAGCCGGCCATCCAAACAAGGCATGATAAGGGCTCTTTATTTTAACCACCTCAAACCATAACGTCTCTGCCCTATAGTCATAATCATCGCCAGAAGCTACTTCCAAGGAAATCTTACCGACTGGATATGCCGACTTACCAGCAACCACACCATGGAAGACTGTAGAAGACGGCTTAAGCTCTTTATCAGTCAAATTCATTCGGCGAAAGGTATCATAATAAAGGATATTGATGTTGCTGCCACCATCCATCAGCACTTTCGTGAATTTGTAACCCCCAACTTGAGGGGCTACCACCAATGCTAGTTGACCCAGATTCTCAACCCAGGGCGGGTGGTCCTCTCGACTCCATGTGATTGGTTGCTCTGACCACCGCAAATATTGTGGTACCGCCGGCTCAGTTGCACTGAACACGCGTTTATGAACCTTCTGATCTCGTTTGCAAAGACTGGTGGTAAAAACATGATACTGACCCCTGTTGAGCTGCTTTAGATTACTCTGGTACCCTGACTGCTGCTGCTGGTTACCCTGACCAGTCTGTTGGTTATAACCACCCTGGTTGCCCTGTCCTTGATACCCAGAACTTGAGCCGCCACCGCCAAAGCCGGTCCCATGTGAGCCGGATCCTGACCCGCTAGGCGGGCCATTATAGTTACTATGATTCTGACTGAAATTGGAATTCTTATACTCTCTCATGATGAAACAATCCTTCCAAGCGTGAGCCGCTGGTTTAGTGGGCAGACTGTGTTTTGGGAAAGGTTCGTTCATCATCGCCTCAATATTAAACCTCAGCCCTCCAAAGGCCTACTTACCATTGCCATTACGGCGCTAGTTTTTATATCTAGTGTTGGTGATAGCTACCAGATCTAACCCACCATCAGGTTGTCTGCACTTACCATTGTTACCTTGGTTGTGACCATTATGCCCTGTCACATTCTGCTGCGGACCCTTACCATTACCACTCTTCTTTGTTGGATTTTTTATCATCGTATCCAGGATCTTTGGTAGTGTCAGAGTCGGCATATTTGTTGAGAGCCGCCATGAGCTCCCCCATGTCACTACAGTGACGCTTAAGCCGCCCAGGCTTCTGCTTGAGGGGGGTAAAGTGACAATTCTTCTCCAGAATCAGAACAGTAGAACCTGCCGCAATGCTATCCGATGAGTGGATAATAGCTGAGACCCAGCGAACCCAATGGTGGGCCGACTCATCCTCCTACTGCACACAGTTGTCCAGGTCAATAATTGACAGAGGATGCTTCCATGTTCCCTTAAAGTTCTGAATGAAGCGCAACTTCAACTCATCCCATGAATTGATGGAATTGGCGGGTAATCCTTTCAACCAGGTACGAGCCGGTCCATCCAACATCATGGTGAAGTACTTGGCACATACAACATCATTAACATCCAGCATCTCCATAGCTAGTTCATAGCTTTCAATCCAAGCCTCAGGTGGAAGATCAGCTATGTAGTTAGGCACCTTACGAGGACCCTTAAAATCATTGGGCAAACGCTCATTGCGTAGAGCTGGTACTAGACATAACACGTCAACTGTCCTGGAAGTCATTCCAGCTGCAATGGTTGCCGAAGGGTGTACTAGAGACCACTGATGAGCCCCCAATTGAGCCACCAATTCCGCCTCATGATGGGCTCTAGCCTGATCAAGAAGGGCCTGAGCATTGTTCATCATATTATCATCTCAGGGCGGGTTAGGCCCACGAGGCGGGTCATCATTACGAGGCGGGTTACGACGCCGTTCGCTGCTGGAAACCGCCGCTGACTCAATGCGCCGGCTATAACTACGACTTTGGCGCGGTGTTGAGTGAATTCGCTCATGACTGTATGAGTAAGCCACCTGCTGTGCCACAGCCATCTGAAGAAGCTCCACAACTTTCCGGGTCTCTATCATAGCTGGAGACTCGCCTTCGATCGGGATGGCCGCTAGCCGTGTAGCTGCTGCTATCATATTATCCACTGGGTTAGAATAATGGCCAGAGGGTGTTGGAACCCGTTGAGGTGGGGTCATATCCCTACGAGGTGGGTCTGGTAAACGAGGTTGAGCCATCGCTCTGGTCCCTAGCGCCTCAGCAGCCCGGGCCACACCGCGCGGGTTACTCGTTCCTGCCCCGGGCATGTTATAAAGATTCCGTCCCTCAAACTGCGAAGGTAGGCGGCTCTGGTGCCTCCTTCGAAGAATAGCGTTGGACACATTCTGATCCAGACTCAGGCGAAAAGCATCCGCCTTTAACCGTTGTGACTCGGCTTCCATCAGGGCTCGCTCTGTCGCCATCACTACAAAAAAAAGACACATCCGTGACATTTTGGGCCAAATGAATTTTTTTCTGTCATACTTATGACACTTCTATGATAATGATTGTGACAAAACCCGGTATCATCATAGATGTGGTGGGGTCCTACTTCTATGACAAAAAATCATGACAGAAAATGGGCTTTTCGTCCTGGGCGGGCCGGAGACGCAGCTGCATGACATTCTTTGGGCCGTCCATGACGGAAAAAACCACGGTAGAAGCGAGGGCGAGGAAAATATCGGGGAGTTCCCGGTTACGGTGGCTGGTCGGGGGCCGAGCGATGCGCGTTTCTCTCGTACGTACGCGCGTGTGTGCGAGGCATTGCGCTCTAACTGAACCCGAGCGAGGTGTTGGGCTCTAATTGAACCCGAGCGATTGCACTGTAGGCTACGCGTTACTGAACCCGAGCGATCGATCGATGGCTGTTAGCTGAAACCGATCGAGCGATTCCTTCGCTACTGCTGCTAACTGAAGCCGATCGATGCTGCCTCTGGATGAATAGTGAGTGTTGTTGGGGGGTTTGGATGAACTGTTCCCGATGGGGTTTGGATGAACAGGAACCTGTGGCAGTAGAGGCCGTTGCCGCTGGATGAACAGGACCCCATGGAGGGCTGGATGAACAGGACCCCGTGGAGGGCTGGATGAACAGGAACCGGTGGAGGGCTGGTTGAATAGTAGCCGGTGGAGGGCTGGATGAACAGTAGCCCGTGGAGGGGTGGTTGAACAGGACCCCCGTGGAGAGGGCTGGTTGAACAGTAGCCGGTGGAGGAGCGCGCGATGGAGGCTGGATGAACAGGAGCCCGTGGATGAACAGTCGCAGGTAGAGGCTGGAGGAGGTCGACGGTGCATGAATAGTAGCCCGTGGAGGCTGGAGGAGGTCGACGGTGGAGATGAATAGTATCCCGTGGAGTCCCGTTTTGTGGTACGCCACACCCCTCCTGATGAACAGGACCCCCCCCGTTTCGACCGTAGCGCTCCAACACAAGTCTGTTTACTCCGTTATGTGGTACGCCACACCACTCCCAGTCAACAGGACCCCGTTTCGACTGTAGGAGGTCCAACAGAAGTACGTTTTGCGGTACGCCAGACCCCTCCTGATGAACAGGATCCCGTTTCGACCGTGGTCGGTCGAACACAAGGCCGTTTCCTCCGTTCTGCGGTACGCCAGGCCTCGTTTCCATCGGCTATTCCGTCCAAGCCGGTTGGCTCCCGATGAACAGCACGCGTTCCGTTGCCTCCCGATGAACACGACGCATTCCATTGCCTCCCCATGAACATGACGACGACGCAGTTCCACCATTCCGACCCAGCCATGTACACGAGCCCTGCAGCACATATGCGCGAGTAGGCGTTCGAGACCCCGCCCGTATGTACGTACGTGGCCATATTTTATTTCTTGCACCCTGGCCGATGTACGTACGTGTACATGCTACGTGCGTGCCTCTACTATGAGACGTGCGCGCCTCTACTATGACACGTCCCTTCCTTGCATGGCCACAGTTCATCACTGCAGCCTGCAGACAGACCGATCGACCAGTATGTGTCGTGGATCTAAGACTGACAGTAGAATGGGGTAGGTATTAGGGAGGCAAGATCCTAGCTATGGCGAAGTTGTACACACGAGTTTTACGAGTTCAGGCCCTTCGCGGAGGAAGTAATAGCCCTACGTCTCGGTGCCCGGAGGCGGTCGACTGGATTATGTGTGTGTGTGTGTGTTACAGGGGGTGCGAACCCTTGTGCCAGTGGAGGG
This sequence comes from Triticum aestivum, assembly GCF_018294505.1. NCBI lineage: Eukaryota > Viridiplantae > Streptophyta > Magnoliopsida > Poales > Poaceae > Triticum > Triticum aestivum. The sequence continues at coordinate 280,246,667 of NC_057808.1, forward strand.
GGTGGCTTATATAGAGTGCGCCAGGACCCCAGCCAGCCCACGTTACAAGGAGTTCAATGTACATATAGAGGGAGCGTTACATGTAACGTCCGTAATAATGTGATATAAATGATCATTAAGTCTATGAGTTACGCCCGACCGTTGCTGTGCAGAGTGACTTTAGGTCTTCTGTCTGTCGAGTGGTTTCTGTTATAGTCGAGTGACATAGAACCTTCCGAGTGGAATGCTTCTGGTCGAGTGGATGCTGTTATCCTTTGAATACTTCTGACTTTAAGGTGATGTCCTAGGGGAGGGTGTCTAGGTCAGGCCTATGACCCTACCCTAGGTACATAGCTTCATCAGTATGTACGTACACGTTGGCGACCAGAATGAAAACGCTATGTACGCTTCGACCAGGTGGGTCCCAACTATCAGGCACTTCCTTGCGTGCGAAGATGTAGCTGGTGGGTCCCAGCAGTCAGGGGGTGAATCATTTTTTTGCCTGGAATATGGACGCACTTCCTTGCGTGTGAAGATGTAGCTCGTGGGTCCCAGTAGTCAGGGTGGGAACGTTTTTTTTTTGTGAAATACGGTGGCCCGTCCGGTGGGTCCCTCGTGTCAGGTGGAGAAATCATTATTTTCCGCGTAATTAGGAGGCACTTCCTTGCTGTGGCCGTGGACCCAGCTGTCAGCCTCTCCACGTACAGTACTCTTCCGATGGAAGTCGTTCCTTGACCACGTTGACCACGCCGCGCCGAGAGCACCAGGGCGGTGGACGACAGCGAGGCCTAGGAAGGGGACGACGTGGAGCCGGGGAAGATGCGGAAGTGGATGCCCACGCGGAGAGGAGTACGAGGGTTCACTGGTTCGGCTGCGATGTGAGGCTGCTGTCGCCGCATGGCCTGGCCAGCGGTGGGAGTAGTAGGGGGCGGTGAGGCTTTCGCGAAAGCACAGCCGGCCACGGGAGCAGGAGCAGGCGGTCTCGCCAGCGCTGGTTTGGGTGGCTGGTGCAAGAAGAGCAGCGATTGAAGAAGCAGCAGGACCGTTCTTCAAATCCAACGGTCACTGCTGCTAGAATCGTTTGTTGACTAAGTTGACAAGCCCTGCGTACGCGTCAACTTAGTAGGCCCACAGGTCAGCCTCCCAACTGGTGCGCCCCAGATGTCAGTGGGAGAAATCATTTTTTTCGAGTAATAAGGAGGCAGTTGATTGCATGCGGCCACGCCAGCGGAGGGAGTAGGGCGGGCTGGTGAAGCCTGCGCGGCATCACAGCGGGCCATAAGAGCTGGGAGCAGGCTGTCCCGCCGGCGCTAGTTTAGGCGGCTGGAACAGGAAGATCAGAGATTGAAGAAGCACGTCGGCCGTTGGATGGACATCCAACAGTCACTGCTGCTAGAATCATGTGTTGACTGAAAAAGCCTTGCGTAAACAAGTCAGCCTCGAAATCCTTGTGCCAGTGGAGGGGGTGCGAACCCTTGTGCCAGTGGAGGGGGGTGGCTTATATAGAGTGCGCCAGGACCCCAGCCAGCCCACGTTACAAGGAGTTCAATGTACATAAAGAGGGAGCATTACAGGTAACGTCTGTAATAAAGTGATATAAATGATCATTATGTCTATGAGTTACGCCCGACCGTTGCAGTGCAGAGTGACTTTAGGTCTTCTGTCTGTCGAGTGGTTTCTGTTACAGTCGAGTGACATAGAACCTTCCGAGTGGAATTCTTCTGGTCGAGTGGATGCTGTTATCCTTTGAATACTTCTGACTTTAAGGTGATGTCCTAGGGGAGGGTGTCTAGGTCAGGCCTATGACCGTATCCTAGGTACATAGCTTCATCATTAGCCCCCGAATGGTTCAGGGTTCAAGTGGAGAAGGAGTTGAGAATACTGCCGACTCAATTTTTGCGCTTCGGCAGTGTCTTGCCTGGTCTAATGAATCAACACGATGACTCCAACTTCTTTTTCAGTCGCCTTGATCCATTCTTGGTTTCGTCGAGTGAACCCTCATTGTTAAGCTTCGAGTGCTGATATGGAAATAATCTTCAGTCTAACAGGTTGCTCTGCTGTCCGCGGATCTCCTGGGATTCGAATTTTGGGAAGCGTGCGAGGCGGAGGGGGCCGCAATAATCGGGACGGATTAGGCAGGGTCGCCTCGATTCTCGCGCCGCCTTTTTCGCCACGTACCGTGTGCGCGGCTGTTGTGGGATTTGACAGGATCGCCTGGGCCCATGGGTCAGCCACTCGTCAAAGATCTCATATAAGGTGCTAGCCTGGGGTTTTCGCACTGTACGTTCCCATTCCTCTTCTTCCTCCTCAATTTTCTCCGCCACAGCCACCTCTGCTCTCAGCGTCGTCGCTCCGTTCGTGCCCCGTTCGCAGCGATGGGGAAGGAGAAGATGGTGGCCTTGGAGCACGTGAAGAAGGCGACGGCAAAGGCGAATGGGAAGAAATCCAGCCGGGGCGGATCCTCGTCGAGGTCTGGCCTGCCGCGCGGCTGGATCCAGGGCGACTGGATTCAGTCGGTGATCCGTCGGGACGACCTCGATGATCTGGCCGAGGGGGGACTGATCCCCCACGGATCCGCGCGGCTCCCGGAGGGCGAGATCGAGCCGCAGCCTCAGGAGGGTGAGTGCGTTCTCCTCACCACCCACGTCGACCACAGATTTTCTCTGCCTCCTCATCCTTTCTTCCGAGCTTTCTTGAACTTCTCTGGAGCACAACTCCACCATTTTCCCCCCAACACCATCGTGTACCTTGTTGCCTTCGTGTCTATGTGCGAGAATTTCTTGGGTTGTCGACCACACTGGGGCCTCTTCAAGCACATTTTCACGTGTCGCTCTCAGTCGGTCAAGAAGGCCAATCCGAGTGATGAAAGGACGCAAGTGATCCAGATGTGTGGGGGTCTTGGGATTCAGATGAGGGGTAAAAGCTCTTTCCCAGCCATGATCCTTCCTGAGTCAGTCCGAGGGTGGCAGTCGACCTGGTTCTACTGCAAAGACCAGCCGACTCCAGGTCAGTCGACTGGACTTCCCCCCTTTTCCATGGCTCGAGTAGAGAAGCCCTCCGCCTTGAAAGGACCCCAGAGGAGAAAGCGGAGGTGAAGGTGCTGGTAGAGCGAGTGGTCCAGCTCGTCCGCGATGGCGTGACCGGCATGGATCTGTTGGAGGTCTTCCTCAGACGCCGCATTCAGCCGCTTCAAGCTCGTGACCATCCAATGTGGATGTATTCGGGCATTGATGATTCCACTCGGATCCACCCAAAAGAGGTCGACGAGGATACGGTGGAGAAGTGGTTGAGGGGTATCACTGGCAACAAAGATAACCCCAGGGGGTCCAGGAGAGTCCCTCCACTTGACAACTCGTACGAAACAGACAAGGTCCAACTCTGAATTGTCGAGTGTTTTCTTGATTTATCATGTAACTACTTGTTGTCAACCGACTGATTTTTGTTTCACTTGATGTCTTTCAGGTCTTTACTGAGATGTACTCGATGCCCAACGGGGAGCAGCAGCAGGATCCAGAGGGGGAGGCGAGTGGAGGTGAGAGCGGTGAGTGGCACTCTGACGGAGAGGAGGATGAGGAGAGCGACGACCCGAGTGATGAAGAAGAGGTCGACTCACCTCCCCGTAGGGAAAGACGATCCAAGCACACTCATGATCCGGCAAGCATCCACGGCAAAGCGACCGCGCAAACCGGGCAGTCGTCAAAGCGCCCTCGGACGTCTTCTCCAGCGCCGACTGAGAAGGCACCGAAGCAACCGAAAGCTGCGCCGTCAAAACTGCAGAAAGCCTTGCCCAAGATCAAAGTGACCATCCCCACTGTTTCTGGGTAATAGTTGGACTTGAATTCTTTGTTTAGTACGAACTGGGTCTTGGTTGACTCACTGTTATAGATATGGCCGACTGGATCTTGAAATTTGCAGTGCTGCTACCTCCGAGACTTTCGCTTACAAGAATGAAGACGAAGAAATGGAAGATGCAGTCACCTCCAATCCAGGTATGATTCTCGTAATCTTGTCCTTATTTACTCGGTAGTTTTATTGGTCGATTGAATTTCTGGCAATTGATTCTTTTTGCAGCTCCTCCCCATGTCATTGATCTTCCAGATGATGACGAAGACGTGCCACTGAGGTACCAGGGGAGAAGAAACAGGAAGGCGTCAGCTGGAAAGATACCTCAGTCTGCATCGGCGACCGAAACAGCGATCCAGGAAGGTGGCAATGCCAGTCGGACTTCTGTAACTTTCGCGGTACCACTGACAAGTACTCAGCCTTCAGCATCGACTACTCAGACTCCAGCCGATCCATCTTCGCTCTTTACTGAACATCACGTCCCAGAGGACCAAGTGGGTGCTGCCAAGGAAGCCATATGCCAGGCGGGCATCATGATGGAGCAGATGAAGGTGGTCCGGGAAGCCAGCCAAGCGGCTTACGATGCTAGCTCAGCCCTTCAGAGCAACGTCCAGGTTGGTTGATCACCGACTGACTCTTTAGCTTGTCGCTTGTTCTGTTAGGATATGCTACCTGAAAACTTTCCTTGAAGAACCTTTTCATCTGTCTGCGTTTCGCATTCGTACACCCACTGGGTGTTTTGATTTGCCACTGAGCAAACTTGTATCTTGAGTCGACTAGGTTGTGTCGATTGGATCTTTGAACTAGTGGGGGCACGCTGAGTGCACCCACTGGGTGTAGTCCCCGAGACCATAGTTGACTGCGGGCAGTCGACTGTGGTCTGAGAAGCTAAATTTTTCACTCGGCCCGGACGGACCGTGTCGAGTGGAACCTGAACCAGTGGGGGCACGCTAAGTGCACCCACTGGGTGTAGTCCCCGAGACCGTGGTCGACTGCGGGCAGTCGACTATGGTCTGAGAACAACTTGCCTCTTTTCTCTCTTTTTTTTACACTCGGCCTGGACAGACCACGTCGAGTGGAAACTGGACCAGTGGGGGCACGCTAAGTGCAGCCACTGGGTGTAGTCCCCGAGACTACTGTTGGATGTTTGATTCGGCACTAGTCTTAGAACTTGTTGAATTTATCAAATCATTACTCTGAAGTAACCAATCTTTCCATCTGTCGATTGACTATCTTTTGATTACTTGGAGCTTGTTTTGCTGACCTGGAGAAGAAGCAGATTCAGCTCAACCTCGATCTGGAGCTGGCCAAGAAAAATCTACAGAAGGCCAAGGATGCAGCCGCTGGTAAGAGAAAACTTGTCGACTGATTTGTCTCTAAACCGGATGTTATTTGCTCTTTCTGAACCGAGCATTATTTCTTTCAGAGAACCTGAACCAAGCTCTAGCGAAAAAGGATCAAGACCTTGCAGCCGCACAGAAAACAGCTGATGAGAAAACTGCACTTGCTGAACAAAAGCTAGCTTCAGTCGGCAAACTGGAAGAAGAGAATGCCAAGCTGAAAACTGCCCTTGATGAAGCCAATAAGGAAGCGACTCGCCTGAAGAAGGACAAGAACAATCTGAACGAGAAGATGGAAGGCATTGCTCGCAAGAGGGATGATCCGAAGAACTATCTGGGAGGTCTTGCCAAGAAGCTGTTCATCATGCTTGAAGGTATTTTCTTCGGCCCGACTGACTTGCTACTGTCGACTCGACATACAACCACTGACTCATCTTTGAATTGTGCGTGTAGAATTTTGCCAGAACTTCGAGGAAGAGACTGGGCGAGTTGAGACAAGCTTGGACCCCATCCACTCTCCAGTGAAGGACGAAGCTGCCATGAATGTACTCCGACTGGAATCTCGCGTTGCTGGCATTGTTGACTATCTTGCTCGATTGAAAGTCGCAATGTCGCGGATCGACACAGCACTCTGGCCAAGGGTGACGCTCCAGAATGACCTCGAGTCTTTGATGACTCGACTTAATGAGGTTCCCGGTCGAGTGCAAGAATGGAAGAAGTCTTCTGCTCGGTGCAGCGCTGATGTGGCTCTGTCCTTGGTTTGTGTCCACTTCAAGGAAGCGCGAGAAGAGAAGCTGGCGGCAATCAAGGTTGCCAATACCAAGAGGCACGACTTCCAATCTTTCATGGAGACCTTTATTGCTGCTGCCACTCGGATTGCTGACGGAATCGACCTGGACGAATTCGTCGAGCCTGCTAGCCCTCCTCCTGCGGAGTGAACGAACTTTTATGCCTCACCTTAAATTTGCCTCGGAATGCCGAGTGATTTTGTAACCGATAAACTCCTTCGGGCTTGATGCCCGAGTACTTTAATCCGCGGTCCGGAACCTTAGGATTTATCTGAACTTGGTTCATCTCCGGAAATGCTTGTGTTTGCTTTCGAGTGGAACTTGTCCTTCACTCGGAATAATCTTTGTACTTGAGAAGAAGCTCTGAGGAGAAGGTCCCAGTCGACCTGCACCTCGTCGTCCTTGCGGATCAGGATGGAGCGCACGTTATACTTGTGGTGCAGCTCCGAAGAGAAGGTTGCAGTCGACCTGCACCTCGTCGTCCTTGCGGATCAGGATGGAGCGCACGTTATACTTGTGACGCAGCTCTGAAGAGAAGGTTGCAGTCGACCTGCACCTCGTCGTCCTTGCGGATCAAGATGGAGCGTACGTTATACTTTTGACGTAGCTCCGAAGAGAAGGTTGCAGTCGACCTACACCTCGTCGTCCTTGCGGATCAGGACGTGTTTCAAACTTAGGCGAGTACTGGACTGCAGCTAAGCCCCCGAGTGAGAGGCTTGCTCACCACTCGGTAGGGTTTTTTGAACTCAGGCGAGTACTGGACTGCAGCTAAGCCTCCGAGTGAGAGGATTGCTCACCACTCGGTAGGATTTTTAAACTTACGCGAGTACTGGACTGCAGCTAAGCCTCTGAGTGAGAGGATTGCTCACCACTCGGTAGGATTTTTTGAACTTAGGCGAGTACTGGACTGCAGCTAAGCCTCCGAGTGAGAGGATTGCTCACCACTTGG
>NC_057808.1:280253575-280254211 GCF_018294505.1 Triticum aestivum
GTGGCGTAGCTCCGAAGGAGAAGGTTGCAGTCGACCTGCACCTCGTCGTCTTGCAGATAGGGATGGAGCGCACATTATACTTGTGGCGTAGCTCCGAAGGAGAAGGTTGCAGTCGACCTGCACCTCGTCGTCCTTGCGGATAGGGATGGAGCGCACGTTGTACTTGTGGCGTAGCTCCGAAGGAGAAGGTTGCAGTCGACCTGCACCTCGTCATCCTTGCGCATAGGGATGGAGCGCACGTTGTACTTGTGGTGTAGCTCCGAACTTAGGCGAGTAATAGACTGCAGCTAAGCCTCCGAGTGGGAGGGTTGCTCTCCACTCGGTAGGATTTTTTAAACTTAGGTGAGTACTGGACTGTAGCTAAGCCCCCGAGTGGGAGGGTTGCTCTCCACTCGATAGGATTTTACAAACTTAGGCGAGTACTGGACTGCAGCTAAGCCTCCGAGTGGGAGAACTTAGGCGAGTACTAGACTGCAGCTAAGCCCCCGAGTGGGAGGATTGCTCTCCACTCGGTAGGATTTTACAAACTTAGGCGAGTACTGGACTGCAGCTAAGCCTCCGAGTGGGAGAACTTAGGCGAGTGCTGGACTGCAGCTAAGCCCCCACGTGGGAGGGTTTCTCTCCACTCGTTAGGAT
>NC_057808.1:280569669-280591799 GCF_018294505.1 Triticum aestivum
GAGTGTCTGAAAGACTCCTCGAGCGGAAAATGCAGAATAATAATACGGGTGCCAAACGAGTGTCTGAAAGACTCCTCGAGCGGAAAATGCAGAATAGTAATACTGGTGCCAAACGAGTGTCTGAAAGACTCCTCGAGCGGAAAATGCAGAATAATAATGCCACAGTCGGGCGTCGAGGCGACACCACATAAAGGGCTCATAACAGGAAATAAAGACAGTGCATGCCACAATCGGACGTCTGGGCGACATCACATAAAGGGCTTATATTTAAAGTAAGAAAAAAGAACACGCCACAGTCGGACGTCTGCGCGACATCACATAAAGGGCTTGTGATACAGCTCAAAAATACAATAGTTCGGGAACATAAATTATCACAAGCATGGGATAAATATAAAGTTAGTCCATCCACAGGAATAACAATACATCTGAATTTACCACTTGAGCTTGTTCACCGGGACAAGTTTTCCACACGGATAGATATGGACATAAAGTTACGCTACTAGATCATGGATACGACGATTTGGAAGGAATTGACTCTGCAGAGTTTGTACTTAACCACAGCCAACGATTTCAGTAGTCATGGGGACTAGTTCCGTCTACGGTGTTTTGGAAGAAACACGTCTAACCAGTACACACCCAATTCAACCATCCGAAGCCAGGGATCACCCTCGGCAACATTCAAGAAAAACCTTGAGACGGGGAGGCTACAACCTCGCGTAGCATGGGATCAAATTTCTATACGCGCGCTCTAAGGGGGTGCCCCCCCCCTCTCGGTCCCAACCGGAAACACCCATGCCCCCTGACCGGATGACTGGCTTTAATCCTGGGCCAAGGTACCATCATCCCGGCCTCTTTGTTTGGTGTGTACACGGAAAGAGGTTACCAACTTACTAAACCGCATCCTGGCAATGAGACATGTGGTAGCACGGAAGGGGAAAGAACGGTAACGTGGCTCCAACCACGTTAACGTCAAAAATAGTTGGATGACGCAAGGCTGGTATGCTACAACAGTACCACCTTGCTGCCCTTCATGTCACCACATGATTAGGCCATCTCTCATCAGAGATCATCGCAACTTTGGAACATGCGGGTAAAGAACGATAACGCGGCTCCAACCACGTTAACGTCGGAGAAAGTCGGATGACGCAAGGCTGGTATGCTACAACAGTACCACCTTGCTGCCCTTCATGTCACCACATGATTAGGCCATCTCTCATCAGAGATCATCGCAACTTTGGAACAACCGGGTCATTGCCTTACAAGCAACGAGGTATTTACCGACACCCATATGCCATGCACGACCTTTCAAGCGAACATGCAAAAACACTCATCATATCAAATGTTCAAACATGCTTGCCTGGTTTGGAGAAGTCGGAGTCTAGCTCGGCGAAGTTCGCGGCTCCGTCACCTCTCCCGGAACCTACGGCAATCACGAAACGGGTACTAACGTGAAAACCAACACATGCACAGAAACTTTTCCAAATATTTTTCAAATAAATCCCATAAAAAACTAGACAAAATTTGAAGATTGTCAGAAAAAGAATCACCCAAAAATACCTTTTTATTAAAAAGTTATAAAGGTTTCTGTCCAGGGACTTATCTGTAATGAAACAGAAAAGTTCCAGGGTTTTAACTGAGAAAGCAGAAAACGCTTCGGTTGGGAATGCGCAAGCGCAAAGGAGAAAACGTATTTGCCCGAAGGCGCCAACAGAAAACGGTTCGAAGGAAATAGAATAGAGGCTGACAGGCGGGGTCCACCTGTCAGGTTTAAAAAGCTCGCCGGCGCCCGAAGACTGCGGTGGACGCCGGCGTCGAACCACGGCGAGTTAGGAGAAACGGAGGGTACCAAGAGCTTCAGCGTCTTCTTCCGCGTCGGTGGGTGGTGGACTCGTCCAACGGAGAGCACCACGTCGACGGCGACACTATCTCCGGCGGACGGCGGCTCGGGTGAGGATGGGGAACTCCGGTGGAGGGCTGCAAACTACGAATTGAGGCGCGGGTCAGAACGAGGGATGCAAGGTGAAGCTACTGTCAAGAGAATGGAGGTGGAGGAGCGCACACGGGGGCGAATCGGGCTGGATCCCATGGCGGGTCGCGGCGGTCGGAGTCGAGGAAGGAGACCTCCTCGGGGCTCTTCCAGTGGCTAGGCTTGCTCTAGGGGGAGTGCAGGGATGGTGGGTGCTCGAGTTGAAGCTCGAGGCCCCTATTTATAGGCGGATCGACGGGGTGGCCGTGAACGGAGAATCTCCGGCGAGCGATTACGGCGGAGCAGTGGATTGGCAGGTGGTTTGAGTGGCCAGGCAGCATCAGTGGAGGTTACTGGAGTCGTTTCACAGCTAAACGGAGTTGGTCTTGGCGTAATGGCGTCGGTCCACGGTGAGGTGACCGCACGGGCTCAACGGCGGCAGAGAGCGCGCTCCGCGCCCTGCGGTTCACGACGAGAGCGGCAGCGCGTTCGGGGGAGTGGAAGGCCACGCGGCGAGCTCCGGTGGTTTGGGCGGCGCTGGGTGGCGTCGTCGGCGCCGTGTCTCCCGCTGGCGTCCGCAAAGCCGCCGCCGGCGTCGGTCACGGGGCGGCGCACCTTCTGCTGCTCGTCGCCGACGCCCGCAAGGCGCCAGGCGTTCGTGCGGTGCAAGAACAAGGGGGAGGGAACGAGGAGCAAGGCGACGCAGTGGTACTGGCGAGATCGACGTCCTTCTCTGAAGAAAATGACAGCAAGCCACTGACTGAAACTCTGAACTTTCTGAACTTGACATAGACAGTGCACTGCAGGTGTTCGACAGAAGAATTTTGCAATGAGATGAATTTTTCTGGAGCTGTAACTTGGTGAGATGACCACTCAATGCACCCAGAGGCTGCATGATTTTACTTGGAATTTTTGGAGAAGGTTTTGAATGAATTTCACCAAATTTGGCAAATCTAGTCCAAACTTGCAGCAAGTGTAGTTTGAAAATTTTGAACTGAAGACCAGTGGATCTTCATGGATCTTGGTTGAGGGTTCAAAGGACTAGGAGGGGAAAAAGGTTTGGGGGCAAAAATCAAAACATAAAATGGAGTTCCTTTGTAAATCTCCAAGTGCTAGAAGAGAAGACATAAATTTATTTGAATAGAATTTAAATGGAAGTAATCACATGGGGAGGTTCAACTTGCTGGATTTGATGCAAATCATGATCCAAAGGTGAGGAAAGGGTTAGGAGAGGGGATTTGCACTAAGGCCATGGCAAGAAGGAATTTGTTGAAAGTGGCAAAGGGTTTTCCAAAAGCCATAGTGTAAATTTCAAAGAGATTTTCAAAAGTTAATTTCCCAAGTGAAAAGTATTTTGTCTTGAGACCAAAAATAAAAGCAAGAACCTCCAAGACCAAAGACAGATCTTGGGTGAATCCAAATAAAACTTTTGCCATAAAGAAAAGTATTTGAGAGTGAGAGTTCTCTTGAAAAAAAATTTAGATCACTCCCCTCAAGTCAAATAAAAATCCTTTGAAAAATCCAAATAAAAACTTGGGTGTCACAACACCTACCCCCTTAGGAAAAATCTCGTCCTCGAGATTTCTGCTGATCCTCAAATAGATATGGATACTCTGCTCGGAGGAAATCTTCCCTTTCCCATGTAGCTTCATCCTCAGTGTGGTTGCTCCACTGAACCCTGAAAAATCTTGTCGTTTTCTGACGGGTCCTCCATTCAGACTCTTCCAAAATCTTTACTGGCCTTTCTCTGTAGGTGAGATCTGGTTGCATATCAATGTTCTCATGAGGTACATGCTTCTCCGGGTTACTCACGCATTTCCTCAACTGTGAGACGTGGAATACGTCATGGACGTCTGACAGCTCCTTGGGTAGGTCTAGTTGGTAGGCTACCGTGCCTCTTCGTGCCTTTACACCAAATGGTCCAATAAACCTTGGGGCTAGCTTCCCCTTAATCTTGAACCGTTGTAGACCTCTCATAGGGGATACTCGGAGGTATACGGAATCACCGGGTTCAAAGCTGACCTCACGATGTTTCTGATCATAGTAGCTCTTTTGTCTGCTCTGTGCTGTCTTGAGTCTGTCCCTGATTTGTTTAACTTTTTCCTCGGCCTCTTTAAGCATGTCTGGGCCGAAGATACGACTGTCACCTGTTTCTGACCAGTTCAGTGGGGTACGACACCTCCGTCCGTACAGTGCTTCAAAGGGTGCCATTTGCAAGCTGGCTTGGTAACTGTTGTTGTAAGAAAATTCGGCATACGGCAAACTCTCTTCCCAGCTGGATCCATAGGTGAGCACACAGGCTCTTAGCATATCCTCTAGGATTTGGTTCACACGTTCCGTCTGTCCTACGCCGAGAGTGCCGCCACATCCGCATTGAGCGCGGCCGCTTCCGCTGAGAGGGCGTCTGCGGCAGCCGACAGGGCAGCTGCAGCAGCCGAGACGGCTGTAGCTGCTGCTGCGACGACGGCTACAAACGCCGAGAGCGCTCGAGCTGCCATTCATGCCGCTGATGTCGCCCTGGCCCGGGTCGAGGCCATCCACGCCAAGATCGAGGATGCACACGCCAAGATATTCCAGGCCACCTCGGACTCCAGCATGCAACCCACGTCTGAAAAGGCGGCGGTGGCCATGGAGCACCTGCTTCCTCATGAGGGCGCCGAGCGGGAGCTGGAGATGCAGGAGGCGGCGGAGATCGAGGAGCGCCGGGAGGAGGAGTTGCGTGTGGCCGAGGTCGAGGTAGAGAAGAGTCTGTCCGTCGAGGAATCGGCGGTGGAGTACCAACGCGAGTTGTGGCACAGCCACTACTACGAGTACTACAACCTTGAGGGCGGCGCCGAGGACGAGGACGAGGACGCGGTCGACTTCAGCAGGGGGACGCAGAGTCCACCAACGGCGGCATGTCGCCAGGACAAGTCATCGACGTCTCATCTCACACCGGCGATGCATAGGCCGGCGCGGCGGCGGATTTTTAATTATGCGTACTTAGGCTCTGTTTTTAATGCTGGTCTTTTGTTAGAGCAATGTTTAGGTCAACTGGCTCTGTGTAATTACTAAAATTGCTCGATTCAATAAGTGTGGTCTGTCTGCTGTACGCTCTTTTGTGTGCCCAAATTAGCAAGCAATGTTAAATTATGCAATGACGTACCCGGGGAAATTTCCACCAAAATTTGAATTATCAAACTCATCCCATGCGCATAAAGCAAAAGAATCGTTTGCGATGCACACAATCGTTCAAAGTGAATGGTCCGGCGGCACCGCGCGCGTTCAAAATGAATGTGCCCATGCCTTGAGACCAAAATTTGAATTATCAAACTCATCCCATGCGCGTAAAGCAGAAGAATCGTTTGCGATGCACACAATCGTTCAAAGTGAATGGTCCGGCGGCATCGCACGCAAAGTTTCCCTCCACATTTCTGAAATTTTGGCCTACCGCCAAAATATCTACCCCGCCCCTTCCCCCCTTCCCCACCCCCTTTTCTCCCCGACCACAAGTCACATTTCCCCTGTTTCCTCCTTCCTTCCTTCCTTGCTAAGCTATAGCCACTTCCTCGCTCTCGTCGTATCGCATCCTACCGTCGGGGTCGCCATGGCCTTCTTCAAAGACATCTCCAGCGGTTCCTCCTCCGGTGACTACTACTTCACCACCCGGGTATGCCTCTCTTCTCTCTCTCGGGCTATGACTTGGAATGAAGGATTTTTACCCGAAGGTCGATTTGAGTCATTTCTTCCTCTTGTAGCTCCCTAAGACCATCAGTGGCAACAAATGGAGCGGGGTGGCTGAAGATCTATCTGCTCGTTATCACCATCAATCTCCATGCGTGAAGCTACTTGTGTTTGATTCTGTGGACACTGGGAGGAAGTTTCTGGAATGTGCAGAGAAGGTTAGACCCTCTTCCGTTGTTACAAATAATTTGTTAGATGTGATTCAGACACTGCCACGGTCCCAACCCATTCATACCACACCTTCAACCAAACGCATCCTAAGACAGTGTCACAGTTTGTACCTAGTATCTTAAATTGTTGCCATCTCATCAGCGGTGCCATTAGAAAATTATTCGGCACCGCTTCAGCAGTTTGTGCATCCAACTTTGGTCCACACATCCGAGCAGCCGAGCAGTAAAATACTAAATCTTTATGGCACGAAGAAACTGGGCATCGGAGCAACTACGTGCTCCGGAGTCCGGGTCCCTGATTTTTTTTCCGCTGCATCGGCTCGCCAGTTCAGGGCACCGGTGCGAGATGTAGCAATAGTTGTCTTTACACCAGTTTTGGCATACATAGTGGACGGCCTTAATGCTATTAGTTCTATGTTACTAAATTTGTGCATGTACACACCTGTTAGTATCAATTTTCTGTCATCCAAACACTGTCGCTATGCTGTTGCAGTTATATTTACCTTCCTCATAAAATGTTCAATTTGTTATTTATTGTACATGAGTAAGAACTTGTAGCATCGTTGTAGTTAATTATAGCTTCTGATGTTCCAGAATTTGGTTGTTGTCTCAGTACCAATTATTTCATTTCCACATTGACCTTTTTGAGAAGATATGTCATAATTAACATGTTTCTTCAGTTTTTCAAAATAAGCATTGGTGATTTTCTATGTTGCTATAAACCCATTTCCCCTACAATTGTTACTGATCTAGTTTTAAATATTATATCATGAACGGAAGTGTTCTTAGTTGGAGTGGGTTGATCAAGAGTGGCCACAGTCTTTGAAGATGTGCCTAACAAAGCTCTGAAGCATGTATGAGGAAGTGAACACAGCTAGGCTTAGAGAAAGTCTTGTCAACGCTGAAGCATATTTCAAGATGCGGGATAAAAAGTTGAAGGTGGAGAATGAGCTCAGATTAAAAAAAAGACTTTTCTAAGATGGTGTTGGCGAAGGAGGAGGCACTTTCCCAGTTGGCCCGTGCAAAACGGGTTCTTACTGAACTGAAAGCAAAGGTGGATAAGACGAGCCTGGATGATCTCGATTAGGGAAATGAATATATTGTTCTTATGAAGTTGAACTAGCTATGTGTTGTACTGTGCTATTTTCATGTAGCTACCGTACTGTGATGTTATAATATATTTATGTGACTGATATGAAATTGGCAAACAGCTGTTCGATATGAAATGTGAATTTGCGTAATACTGGAATTATTAATTGTAAACTAATAAACCTGCTAAATGTGTCATGGACCTTTGCAAACGGTTCTAGCGGTAAAAGCCGTTGCGATGGATAGCCCAATGCCACACAGTTTTCTTCATCAAATCGTGTGCCATATAGTTGATAAAAGCAAACAATTAACCAAGGAAGACCGTGTGTGATAGTTACACCTTTCACACACGAGCCTACACATAAAACTGTGTGGGATGTACGTCCGAACGGAAACGTTTTCCCTGGATTGACTGTGTGGGATGTACATGTCGATGTCAAAATCGACGGATCTCGGGTAGGGGGTCCCGAACTGTGCGTCTAAGGCGGATGGTAACAGGAGGCGGGGGACACAATGTTTACCCAGGTTCGGGCCCTCTCGATGGAGGTAATACCCTACTTCCTGCTTGATTGATCTTGATGATATGAGTGTTACAAGAGTTGATCTACCACGAGATCGTAGAGGCTAAACCCTAGAAGCTAGCCTATGATTATGATTGTTGTTGTCCTACGGACTAAACCGTCTGGTTTATATAGACACCGAAGGGGGCTAGGGTTACAGAGTCGGTTACAAGGGAGGAGATCTACATATCTGAATTGCCAAGCTTGCCTTCCACGCAAAGGAGAGCCCCACCCGGACACGGGACAAAGTCTTCAATCTTGTATCTTCATAGTCCAACAGTCCAGCCGTCCGAGGACCCCCTAATCCAGGACTCCCTCAGTAGCCCCTGAACCAGGCTTCAATGACCATGAGTCCGGTGCGCAGATCGTCTTCGGCATTGCAAGGCGGGTTCCTCCTCCGAATACTCCATAGAAGATTTTGAACACGAAGATCGTGTCCGGCTCTGCAAAACAAATTCCACATACCACCGTAGAGAGTATAATATTCCACAAATCTAATCTACTGACAACTTCATAGAGTGGCACCACGCCACGGCCCGGTCATTATTCGAACCGTTTTTCTCAACCAGCTACTGCACATATAGCGAGGCAGTTTTCTTGGCATGTCTTGTCGAAGCAGAGATCGTGTCCCCTTATCACGGGATTCTCATCAATACGGGTGTGGGTAACCCAACCGCGCCATCAATCACGGCGCTTGGGGAATAAGCGAGTTTACCAGGCAAATGGGGAGGCGCAGAATCCCTGCCGCCTTTATAAGGGGATAAGGACTCCCTTTCGCACCCATGCTTTCTTCTTCCCGATACATCCCCCTTCGCTCGAGCTCCAGCGCCCAAGCGTTCGTCTTCTCCGCCCACAAAGGCCTTCCGAAAATTTCCGCATCCGGAGCAGGAGGCAAGTGGATGGCCTCTACCGTCCGGGAGAAGGATATCAAAAAGCTTCGGGAGGCCGGGTATCTGGCCAAGAAAATCAGCCACCGTCTCCCGACGGCGGGACAGATCGTCCGTACTCCGGAACCTCACGAGAAGGTTGTATTCCTCCCTCATTTTGTCCGCGGGCTAGGGTTTCCCCTCCACCCGTTTGTTCGCGGCATCATGTACTATTACGGGATCGATTTTCATGATCTATCCCCCAATTCCTTCCTCAATATCTCGACGTTCATCGTCGTGTGCGAGGCTTTCCTCCGCATCTCGCCACACTTCAGCTTATGGCCGAAGATCTTTAATGTGAAGCCCAAGGTAGTGAGCGGCGAGCACGCCGAGTGCGGGGGCGCTATGGTGAGCAAGATGCCCACCGTCACATGGCCAACAAGTACTTTTAATGATTCTGTCAAAGAGTGGCAACGGCAGTGGTTCTACATCATTGAGCCGCGTGGCACGGAATGGGACGTAGCTCCCGAGTTCCGATCTGGAGCCCCTCCATGGCTTACGTCCTGGCTCAAGAAGGGCCTGAACTGGTCTTCGTCCGATGAACTGTCGGCGCTCCAGACACGCGTTAAAGATATGGAAGACAAGAACATCGAACTTGTCAATGTAGTCTAGGTGATGTTAGTTCGCCGGATCCTGCCTTGTTAACACCGGACTTGCAATCTATGGGAATTCGATCCGGCCAAGCACCAGACCCTGCGGGAGCTCTTTGGCTCCTCGCACAAAGACATCTGGAAGGTGCTTTTCAAGTCTGGCAAATCATGGCCGGACTCAGCCGAGGACCGCGGGTACCAACTGTCCCGCCCTGCAAGCTTGGTAAGTCATCATACGTTTTATCCGCATAACCCAAGGGAAATGCTTAATGTGTTTTCCACAACTCTCCTAGGGCTGGACGAAGAAGGCGGAGCGGATCCACTATCCGGCCCCGTTGCCCGAAGAACCGGCTGGCCCACTTCTGACGAAGATGCTGGTCCCGGCGCCTTACAAGGCGCCGAAGAAAAAGGCCGAGAAGGAGGACAAAAAGACCCGGGGCGGCTTTCGTCGCCGCGGTACTTCGGACACGATATCCGAAGGCTCCAATGCCCGTTCTGCCTCCGAAGAGGACGAGGAGGAGGAGGAAGACGAATCCCCAGAAGGGGGAAGAAAGAAGAGGACGGCCTCCATGCACTTGGAGGCCGAGCCGCCTAAGAGGGGAAAAGCTCCTCTTCCGGAAGAGTCCACTACCGCCGCCGACAGCGGCCCGGCGTGGGATCCCAGGGCCCAACCCCTGGTGAACTCGTGATTATATAAAGTCCGAATACGTTTGTGTGTCTGGACTCATCATGGCATAATATTTTAACCTGAGCCATATTTTTTGTAGTCTGGCGAGGTCCCGCACCAAACAATCCTCATCAGAGGATTCGCTGAGCTCGGATGCTATGGAGAGCGGGACGCCCCCGAAGGCCCCTTCCCCCAAACAGGTGAATAACACCGAGGCTTCGTCCCAGAAGGACCCCGGCCAAGGAGGGGAGGAAAAGATCATGAAGGCGGCGCCTGGAGGTCAAACTTTAGGGGCCGGACACATGGGGGAGAAGATTCCCATGGGAGTTGACGGCGGGGGCCATCTTGAATTTGGCTCCCCGCCGGATGCAATTCCGGAGACCAATACGGCTCCAGAATCAAGCAGGCGGCCTCCCTCGGCTAGAGGGGCGTACCTGTTCCACCGGCAACCTCTGTCCAACCAGAGGTGTCAGATGCTTTGTTGGCGGCGCTGAAGAGCGCCTCCGTCGTCGATGAACACCGTGCCCTTATGGGTGCGGTGATTGAGAAGATTCAGTCCGCTGAGAGTGGACTGAATGAAGCCTGTATCAGCCTTATAAAAGGTTTTGAGGTATGTTTTATGAGATTTCGAAGAGTGTCATGGTATGGATAGTAGCCCCTGATACACTGTTCGGTGAAAGAAAGAACCGGACAGAGGATCAAATTTATGTTCCCAGGAAGGCTCACTTGATGACATCTATCTCACTTCTTTTATAAGCAGGCGTCTGTAGAAGCTGCTGCCTCTCATACTGCGGAGGTCTCCGGACTGAATTAAAGTCTAGAGCGGGCCAAAGAAGAACTTGGCCAGTTGAAAAAGCAGTTGGGAGATAAACAAGGTATGCGCAAGTCTTGTTCGCGTTTATTGCAAATGAATTTTCAGTATGATAAAATATGTTTCATGATTTGCGCTAGGGATGATGACCGAAGTAAAGGCTCTTAAGAAGGCTGTGGCCGAGGCCGAGAAAAAGGCAGCCGCAGAGCAGGCTCTTCGTGAAAAGCACGAGGCCAGGGTTATTGAAGCTGAGCAGGAGCTTCAAGAGGCCGTGAAAAAATGCGAGACCATGGAGCAGAGTTTAACGGAGAAAGAATCCGAACTCACCAAGGCTCATCAGGCCGTGAGCGATGCCCGGGGGGAAACCCAAAGCACCCTGCAGGAGATCCAGGAGGCGAGGAAAATCGCGGCGGGTAAGGCTGCTTTCCATGTAAAGCAAGTATTCGAGGAGAAAATCATGTATCTAATTTTGAGTTTGGATTTCTCCAGGGGTATTTGCGGAGCTGCCCCGTAGCATATCGGATGCCGCCCAATTCTACTGAGCCGAAGAAAGGAACACTGCGGATAAGCTCTTCTGGTCGCAGTATCTGGCACCGAATTATCCGGTGCCTTTTGCCGATCAACTGAAACAGCTGATCGAACTGCATAAGGCGGCGGAACTAGCCATGAAGGATTTGATTATCCGGCTATGGCCCGCCGAGCCGATTCCAAGCAGCTACTTCGGGCTCGTGAAGCGGCTTGTAAGTGCCTGCCCTCGACTTGACGTCATTAAGCGGTCGGTCTTTATAGAGGGTGCGCGAATGGCCTTCGCTCGCGCAAAGGTGCACTGGGGGAAGATGGATGCTGAAAAGCTGATGACCGAGGGACCGCCAGAGGGGAAGGAGCACCGCAAGCCCGAATTATATTATGAAAGTGTCCTGAAAGGATCCTACCTTGCAGCGGAGCTATGCACCAAGGACATTATATTTCCATGATGCAAATCATGTTGTCCTTTGTAATGTTTGAACAAGGTCATTTATATTATTTGTTGCCTGTTATATAAAATTTTATCCTCCTACGCGGCCGTTTTATATATTAATCCTGAGAGTTGGCCAGTCGTCGGCTTCTGCCCCCACGTAAGAAGTACGGGGGTGTTCGGGATAAACCTGATCACTCTTTACCCCAGTTTTGGGTCCTTCGAAAGTGGTGTTCAGCAGAACGAACCAGGCAATCGGACTATAGGGCTTTATCACTCTCACTTAGCCATAGGAGCTTTAGGAAAGGAAGGTAGGCGCAGCCCCTGGTGTTCGGAAGACCGCACGAGGGGCTCTATAAGCGCCTGATCGGAAGAAAAACCGATCCATCGCACGCTGCATTGGTTATGGCACTATGCGGGAGAAATCCTTAAAGATTTTACAACCTCTCGAACAACTGACCAGCTCTCGCCGTATCATGACAGTCAGTTTTCGGCTTTCTCTACTGAGGTGCTCGTCCGGAAGAACCGGGACACAATCGCAGTAGTTCTCCCAGTGCTACCTTAGCCGATATAGCGGAACGTAAGGTACCAAAACATGGGAGCCGAGCAAACCCAACTATTGACCCAAGACATGATTCGGAGCTGATGCATATAATGCTATAGGTTCGGGGTGCCGAACTTCCGTGAAGGTGTTCGGACTTTATTGCCGTATTATGGGTAAAACGAAGCCCCTGGCGTGTTTTAAGGCATATCGCGGTGTACGGATGCCACTTGACAAAGGAATTTTAATAAGAAATAACAGCAGATAAGCGTCATATAAATCCACATGTTGTATTTGAATAGTACGTCGATGCGTATGAGTACAGGTAATGTGATAAAAAAGAAATATGACTGTGGAACCTACTGAGACCAGGGGGAAGAAGCTGTGTGCGGATCTGGAGTATATTCGGATGGTCATTGCGGGGAATATCTAAGGATTCCCCTACGCGTTCGAGCTGCTTCCATATCGCCAGTCCTAGTCGGCGCAAAGGTGAACCTGCAAAGGAAATGTAAGAAATGTTTGTGTGCCGGAGAGCGATTGAGCCGCTGCATGCGGCCTGTCCTGTCCTTCACCGGAGTGTTTAATTGAGCTCTGGACGAGCCGGGCTATCCTGCCGCGAAGTTGTTCGGGGTCCTTTGGCGGTGTCCGGGAGCCGGGCCATCGACTCAAGGTTCAATTGGAAGGTGCCACTTGTTGCATTTGCTGTTTAAAGCAGCAACATACTCCTTGGTGCCGAGGGAAAGTTCGGCCTTGCCCTTAACCGTGATGACGCCGCGCGGACCGGGCATCTTGAGCTTACGGTAGGCGTAATGTGGCACCGCGTTGAATCGAGCAAACGCGGTTCGTCCGAGCAGTGCCTGATAATCACTGCGGAAGGGGACGATTTCGAAGATTCACTCTTCGGTACGGTAATTGTCTGGTGATCCGAAGACTACCTCAAGGGCGATGGAGCCTGTACAGCTGGCCTCCACACCTGGTATAATACCTCTGAAGGTGGCTTTAGTGGGCTTGATCACCGAATGATCGATGCCCATCTTGCGCACTGTATCCTGGTAAAGCAGGTTTAGTCTGCTGCCTCTGTCCATAAGGACTCGTGTGAGGTGGAACCCGTCAATTATTGGGTCGAGGACTAGTGCAGCTAGATTGCCCTGATTGGCGTTAACCGGACGATCCGTGCGGTTAAAGGTGACCGGCCCTAGTTTATATTGTGGGACGACTAGTTCCATTAAGTCGGCATCCCTAAGGGTGCGCATCTGGTCCGGGTTGGGAATGTGGGTCTTGTTTACCACATTCACCGTTTGGATTTGCGGGGGAAATTTCTTTTGCCCTCCTGTATTCGGTGATCTGGGCTCTTCGTCACCATCATCGCTTTGGGACCCCCCATCTTTGTTTTTGGCGCCTGCCCTACCGGCTTGTTTGAAGACCCAGTTGGTATGGGTGGCTGGCGTTCCTGGGGTGCCATGAATTTGGCATTGGCGGTCGAGTGCGGTCCAGACTGGACGGACCCGAATTGTTATTTTTGAGTGGCCCTTTCCGCTTACCGGACTTAGAGCCACTAAATACGGCATTAACTGTCGTATCTTCGGCGTTTTCACCATGTTTGCGGCGCTTGTGTTTGTTGCGTCGGGGTTTGCCGTTGCTATCTCTGGCCTCTAATGTGCCAAGGTTGCTTGCTGTGTTGTTGCTACGGGCCAACCAGCTATCTTCGCCCGCGCAAAAGCAGGCCTAAGTGTCGTGAGGGCTGCCATGGATTTTGGCTTCTCTTGGCCGAGATGTCGGGCGAGCCACTCGTCACGGATGTTATGTTTAAAGGCCGCTAGGGCTTCGGCATCCGGACAGTCGACAATTTGGTTCTTTTTAGTTAGGAACCGAGTCCAGAATTTCCTGGCTGACTCTCCGGGCTGTTGTATTATGTGACTTAAATCATCAGCATCCGGTGGTCGGACATAAGTGCCCTGGAAGTTGTCCAGGAATGCGTCTGCCAGGTTCTCCCAACTTCCGATGGAGTTTGCCGGCAAGCTATTCAGCCAATGCCGAGCCGGTCCTTTGAGTTTTAGCGGGAGATACTTGATGGCGTGTAGATCATCCCCGCGGGCCATGTGAATGTGGAGGAAGAAATCCTCTATCCATACCGCGGGGTCTGTAGTACCATCATATGATTCAATGTTCACGGGTTTTAACCCTTCTGGGAATTCATGGTCCATTACTTTATCGGTGAAGCATAGTGGGTGTGCGGCGCCTCTGTGCCGGGCTATATCACGACGCAGTTCATACGAGTCCTGTCTGTTGTATTCGGCCCGGCCGGATTTGCTTTTAGTATATCCGGCGTGACGGTCGTCGCCACGCGTTTGGGGGCGCCCTCATGATCCGTAGATCGATCTTTTATGTCCTGCTTTGTTTTCCAATACGTCTCGCAGGTCCTGTGTGTTGCCCCGGGCCTTGGTGTTTTTATTTGACTGGAGATGGGGTGCGGGCTGGACTTCGGGTTGATATGCCGCTCTGTCTCAGCCACGAGGCGGCCGATCAGCCGCATCATGCGCTGGTAGTGTAGGTTTTAATGCTTCCTCCTCGAGTTGGGGTAGCAACCTGCGCTTTGGATAACTTTTGGTTGGGCGCTCGAGTTTGTATTCCTCGGCCGCCAGGACCTCGGTCCATCTATCCATTAGCAGATCTTGGTCAGCTTGAAGCTGTTGTTGCTTTTTCTTCAGGCTTTTTGCTGTGGCTATAAGCCGGCGCTTGAAGCGCTCCTGCTCGACGGGATCCTCAGGCACGATAAATTCTTCGTCGCCGAGGCTCGCCTCGTCTTTGGAGAGGGACATGTAAGTGTCATCTTCTGATTCTCCGTCTGTCGCCTGTTTTTTAGGGCTGGCTTGCCCATCCTCCTGCTCGAAGCCTGGCTAGAGGGGATTGTCTTCGTCTTCGGCATTATCTGCAGCGTTATTGTCTCTTGTGCCGGTATCACTGCTTTTGCTATAGCGGGGCTTAGAGCGGCGCCGCTGACGCCGATGCTTGGATTGCTTCTTGGAGGGATTATCCTCTGTTGCCTTATCGCCATCGCCTTCTTTGGGGGTGTCCACCATGTATATATCATATGATGAGGTGGCAGTCCATCGCCCTGTGGGCGGTGGTTCCTGTTCGTCTCCTGCATCGTCGTCCATACCGTCGATGTCTTCGGAGCCGAAATCGAGCATGTCGGTCAAGTCGTCGACAGTGGCTATTAAGTGGGTGGTGGGTGGGGAACGAATTGCTTCGTCGTCCGCTTCCCATTCAAGCCGGACATAGTTCAGCCAAGGGTCTCCTGACAAGGAGAGAGACCTTAATGAATTTAGCACGTCGCCCAGGGGCGAGTGCTGAAAGATATCCGGGGAGGAAAACTCCATGATCGGTGACCAATCAGATTCGATAGGCACGGATGCAGGCGGTTTGGAGCCCGTGGCCGGGGACGAATCCAGGTGTCCGGCAACACAGGTCTCATAGGAGGTGAAGTCAGCATTCGGCTCTATCGCCGCTGAGTGTGCGGCCTCCGTGGCGAGGTCCATCCACTCGTCTTCGGACGGCGCGATCTGCTCCGGATTGAGGGCCGGAGGGGCCACAGGTGCGATCTCCCGAACACTGTCCGACGGCAGGGCTAAGTCATGCTCGTCGTGACTGTGCGGCGCACCTGACATGGGCTCGAATCTGTCGAAGATCAAATCTCCGCGGATGTCGGCAGTATAGTTCAAGCTTCCAAACCTGACCTGATGGCCAGGGGCGTAGCTCTCGATCTGCTCCAGATGGCCAAACGAGTTGGCCTGCAGTACGAAGCCGCCGAATACGAAGATCTGTCCGGGGAGGAAAACCTCACCCTGGATCGCATCGTTGCCGATGATCGAAGGGGCCATCAAGCCTTTATGGTGACGGCACAGTGGAACTCTCAATGAAAGCACCAATGTCGGTGTCAAAACCGGCGGATCTTGGGTAGGGGGTCCTGAACTGTGCGTCTAAGGCGGATGGTAACAGGAGGCGGGGGACACAATGTTTACCCAGGTTCGGGCCCTCTCGATGGAGGTAATACCCTACTTCCTGCTTGATTGATCTTGATGATATGAGTGTTACAAGAGTTGATCTACCACGAGATCGTAGAGGCTAAACCCTAGAAGCTAGCCTATGATTATGATTGTTGTTGTCCTACGGATAAACCCTCCGGTTTATATAGACACCGGAGGGGGCTAGGGTTACACAGAGTCGGTTACAAGGGAGGAGATCTACATATCCGAATTGCCAAGCTTGCCTTCCACGCAAAGGAGAGCCCCACCCGGACACAGGACGAAGTCTTCAATCTTGTATCTTCATAGTCCAACAGTCCGGCCAAAGTAGATAGTCTGGCCGTCCGAGGACCCCCTGATCCAGGACTCCCTCAGTACATAAGAACGGAAACGTATTCCTTGGATTGACTGTGTGTGATATACATACGAACGGAAATGTTTTTCTGGGATTCACCGTGTGGGATGTACATACCTACGGAAATGATTTTCTCGGATTACTGTGTGGGATGTACATACCTACGGAAATGATTTATGGGATTCACCGTGTGGGATGTACATACCTACGGAAATGATTTCTGCGATTCACCGTGTGGGATGTACATACCTATGGAAATGATTGGGTTTTGATGCCTCGCCCGATCGCACACGGCCCCAGCCTGGGTCCCAGGAGGGCCTATCCCCGACGATTTCTGGGTCGTGTGGGAAGGACACCCTATCGCACACACTCACTTGGCGACGGTTCCAAATGCCGTCGCGGAAAGGGGTAAAAAACCGTTTGTTTAGGACCGACGCGCACTAGTGAGGGAAGCATAGCAATGTCCGAGGTATAGATATAGTTGCTTCTCATAAATGGTAGTAACGTTGTGTCAACAACAGCTCGATCGCCTTCCACCATCATTGGATAGTTTTGTCCAAGGAAGAGCGAGTTTCCTCCAAGACTTTCAATACTGAATCAGGGAGAAGGTGTTGGCGCTAGTACACTAGTATCCATCCTGAATACCCTGCAACGGATGTTGGAATAGGTCCGGAGAGTGCGACCATGCGAGACAACACCTGCTTCCTTAGTAACATCAGCAGTGCCCTGTATACAGACAAGAAGATGTGATCCATCGGAATAAGTTGCCAGGCGCCACTGAGTATATGGGTCCTACTCGTCCTCATGCTCGTGATCATCAGCATCGTCATCTCCCCATTGGTTATAAAAATTTTCAAGTATAGGTGGTGGAATGTTCACAGGACCTTGAAAACACAAGAAGGTTAATTAGTAAAGGGAAACTAGCTAACCCGCATGCATGTGGATGAAACAATTATAATTATGATGGAAGACAAACGTACCGAAAGCATCAGGATTCCATGCAAAAACAGTGCCATGAGTGGTGGCAGCAAACACAAGACCCTCGTATTGAATTGCATCACAGTACTCATCTATGTACATAAATTGATTTTTGAGCAATATCCATCGAGGCGTGGAAGTAAGGACGACAACAAGCTTGTCGAAGATAGCAACAACTTCATAGTTCGTGTAATCCCAAGAGCGGTTGGGAACTCGACAAATTGCTATCTTCCGTAGACGACAGTCACCATGATCGTATTTGAACTCACGTGGAATACCGGTGTACTCAACCTCTGGGCAGTCGTCTGAGATTTTTGGAAGTGGAACCCGGTGACGAGTGTACACATTCACAAGTTCCCACTCGCAGTTGTACCCAATATAAACAACCCAATCTCCATTTGCGCCTGACCAAGCCTTGCCCTCAAGTGATGGCATCTTAACATCATACGTATCATTATCAAGCGGCATCAACTTGCACAAGGTGAGGCTTCCCTCGTCCCCGCGCCAGTCAGCAGGGTCACGGCGAAGAAGATAGGGGAGATCAAACCGCTCCTGGACCCTTGGGTTCCTTGTAATAATGTTATTAGTTGAGTCGAGAATGGTCTTGAACGAACCTGCCATGCTAGCCGAGGTGATGACGTCACACCGATTAATGAGTTCCTCCACCACGTCATCTTTCAGATCAGGGCAAGAATAACGGGGTCGTTTCTGGCCTGTTCCCTCCATGGAGAAGATGATCGAACATTGGCAGAAGGAATGGTGCAGGCAAATGGAGGGAGGAAGAGCGTGCGACAGCAGTTCCAAATCGAGAGGGAAAGGCGAAGAGGTGGTGGACTGTTGCCACGGTACACGAAGAGGCGCCTGGGGAGCGAACGGTTGCCACAGAGGTCACACACTGACGACAAGGGCCGAGTGAACCGCATGTGTATATCGCACACACCTTGATCTGGCTGACCGTTTCTTTTGTGTTGCCTAATCACAAATAGTTCATCCGAGTGAACCGTATGCTGTATATCGCACACACCTTCATCTGGCTGCCCGTTTCTTTTGTGTTGCCTAATCACAAACAATTCATCCGAGTGAACCGTATGCTGTGTATCGCACACGCCTTCATCTAGGTGCCCGTTTCTTTTGTTCCTCCTCATCGCAAACAGTTAATTGAACTAAACCGTATGCCCTTCATCGCACACGCAACTAAAATCTGAAGCGTGTTTGATGCATCCGTCATCGCAAATGTTTTATACCTTTTTGACGGTTTTCATACACCACCGTTTGCGATTATTGCATCGCACACAGTTTCCCGAAGGGTCTTTGATCATAGTGTCGCGTTAGCAGCATCCTGCAGTAGTGTATCGACCTTCCATGTCAAGTGTGGCATCCTGGCTTATTAGGAATGATAGATTACTCATATCAAGAAGGTGCATCTTATTTTTCGGAAGCCATCTCCAATGAACCTCCAAGTTAAGTATTTTAGGGATGGGTGACTGATACGTATCCAACGTATCAATAATTTCCGATTGTTCCATGCTATTATATTATCTGTTTTGGATGTTTAATGGGCTTTATTATGCACTTTTATATTATTTTTGGGACTAACCTATTAACCGAAGGCCCAGTGCAAATTGTTGTTTTTTTTGCCTATTTCAGTGTTTCGCAGAAAAGGAATATCAAACGGAATGAAACCTTCGCGAGGATCGTTTTTGGAACAAAGGCAATCCAGGAGACTTGGAGTGGACGTCAAGGAAGCAACGAGGCGGCCACGAGGCAGGGAGGCGCGCCCCCACCCTCGTGGGCCCCTCGTAGCTCCACCGACCTACTTCCTTCGCCTATATATACTCTTATACCCTGAAAACATCCAGGGGAGCCACGAAACCTATTTTCCACCGCCGCAACCTTCTGTACCCGTGAGATCCCATCTTGGGGCCTTTTCCGGCGCTCCGCCGGAGGGGGAATCGATCACGGAGGGCTTCTACATCAACACCATAGCCTCTCCGATGATGTGTGAGTAGTTTACCACAGACCTTCGGGTCCATAGTTATTAGCTAGATGGCTTCTTCTCTCTCTTTGGATCTCAATACAAAGTTCTCCTCGATTCTCTTGGAGATCTATTCGATGTAATACTTTTTGCGGTGTGTTTGTCGAGATCCGATGAATTGTGGGTTTATGATCAAGATTATCTATGAACAATATTTGATTCTTCTCTGAATTCTTATATGCATGATTTGATATCTTTGCAAGTCTCTTCGAATTATCGGTTTAGTTTGGCCTACTAGATTGATCTTTCTTGCAATGGGAGAAGTGCTTAGCTTTGGGTTCAATCTTGCGGTGTCCTTTTCCAGTGACAGTAGGGGCAGCAAGGCACGTATTGTATTGTTGCCATCGAGGATAAAAAGATGGGTTTTATATCATATTGCTTGAGTTTATCCCTCTACATCATGTCATCTTGCTTAATGCATTACTCTGTTTTTATGAATTTAATACTCTAGATGCATGCTGGATAGCGGTCGATGTGTGGAGTAATAGTAGTAGATGCAGAATCGTTTCGGTCTACTTGACACGGACGTGATGCCTATGTTCATGATCATGCCTAGATATTCTCATATCTATGCGCTTTTCTATCAATTGCTCGACAGTAATTTGTTCATCCACCGTAGAATTTGCTATCTTGAGAGAAGCCACTAGTGAAACCTATGGCCCCCGGGTCTATTTTTCATCATATTAATCTACCGCCAACATGCTATTTCTGTCGCCGTTTATTTTGCAATCTTTACTTTTCAATCTATACAATAAAATTACTAAAAATATTTATCTTATTATCTTTATCAGATCTCACTTTTGCAAGTGGCCGTGAAGGGATTGACAACCCCTTTATCGCGTTGGTTGCAAGGTTTCTTGATTGTTTGTGCAGGTACTAGGGATTTGCGTGTTATCTCCTACTGGATTGATACCTTGGTTCTAAAAAACTAAGGGAAATACTTACGCTACTTTGCTGCATCACCCTTTCCTCTTCAAGGGAAAACCAACGCATGCTCAAGAGGTAGCAGTGACCGATCGAGAAGTTCTTCCGGATGCGCACAAGTGAGGATAAAGTGCGCATGAAATACTAGTGTTGGTTTGTGGGGCTAGTCTTGACTCCGTCGGTCGTAATGGATGGGAACCGATGGGTGTATCTAGGGTCTTATAAACAATATCAGAACCGACCCTCGCGGTTACAAAGACGTATGACACGTGTGCTCTTTGTGGGCACATCATGACATATATGTCAACAGTGGACACACAATGTGTCAAGAGGGAATGTTCCTACCGATTCCGACAAGGATGTTAGTTCCTTGAATGGGTGTATATGTGACATGCTAGCTTCATAGAAATGATAGAGAACTCATATCAATAAGGTGCACATATTTTCAGAAGCTCATCTTTAAGGAACCTCCATGCTAAGCTTACTTAGATTGGAGTAACTTGATGATGGGTGACTGACTCAGAAGTTCTTTTTCCGGGAGCGCATGAGTGAGAAAAACATGCGCATAAAAGCCTGATGTTGGTCCAGAGACCAGTCTAGATATCACCTCATAGATGATCTTCGTGCCTTTACAAACTCTTGAGTCCTTCATAATATCATTGACAAAGGCCCTTGAGTGTGTACTGTTTAGGAGGTGCACACCCTCAAGAGTAAAACATAAGACATAGTCGGTTAGTAGAAACTCTGCAAAGGATCTTTCGATAATGGAAGCCGCTTCGTGTGTTGGTCCTCTAGCTCCTTCTTCGACCAACGAAAGATTTGGCGTCGTCGGGGAGTTTGTGAGGTTATGTCTCCCCGAATCCATGGTGGTCGTCCTACCCTTTTCATCGCCTTCTTCTATGGACGGTGGCATATTTCCTAGACCGTTGTCACCGACATCTTCTCGCTCCAACCGGTGGGCGACTCCCTAGCCGTTGCTTAACAACTTTATTCTGTCTCCAACGGTGTTTTGGGTGTCGAGAGGAGGCATCAACTTTGCTCACGACACCTCGCTGATGAGTGTAGAAGGAAGGTGGTGTTGATTTTCGTGAAGACCAGTGTGTAACTTAGTTGTTGTTTTTTTTATAAAAAATATTACGTTAGTCAGAAAGCCTGCGAAGACATAATTAAGTAAATCATCAATTTCCCCATAAAAAAGAGTTTTGGGCAGCGAGAACCCGAAAAAGTCATGAAACCTAAGATTTGGCAAGGTTCCCATAAGTTTTCCCATAATAATTGAACTTAAGGTTTGTATTTTGCCCCCTAAAAAAATACTACTCTCTCCGTTCCTAAATATTTGTCTTTTTAGAGATTTCAACAAGTGACTATATACGGAGCAAAATGAGTGAATCTACACTCTAAAATATGTCTACATACATCCGTATGTGGCAATTTATTTGAAATATCTAAAAAGACAAATATTTAGGAACGGAGGGAGTACTAATTTGCTCAACTTTGTACTGAGATTTATCCGGGCCGTCCATTCTTCCATGGACCAGCAGGATCGACTTACTTTCATTGCCAGCAGCATCCCCACAGTTGAACCTCCCCTCCCTCCCCAATTCTCCCCGCCCCCTGAACCCAAACAAACCCTAGCTTACCATCCCGATCCCACAGAACCCACCTCGCCATGGACGACTCCAGCGACGGCGGAGCCACCGCCGGAGGCACTAAGAAGAAGCCTTCTGCGGCGGCCGCCAAGGGGAAGGCGACGGGAAAAGGGAAGGCCACCTCCAAGGCGGCGCCCAAGGCCAAGGAGAGCAGCCTCCTCAAGCA
>NC_057808.1:280592307-280618109 GCF_018294505.1 Triticum aestivum
TATCCTTGCATCGGTTCTATCGGCTGAATCGGGTCCTTTTGGGGGTTCTGTGTTGCAGAATCGCCCGCAGAGTTCTTCGCGGAAAACAAGAACATCGCTGGTTTTGACAATGTGAGCTTGTTCAACTCGCTTTTTGTGTTTACTCTGGTGTAGTGGTCGACATCACTGCCCTGTGAAGCTTAGATAGGTGCCATGACATTTATTTGCCCCTGGATTAAGCGCAGTCTTGTTTAAAATTGACATGGAACATACTGCGCGGAACTGGGCTAAATAAGAATGAAACTGTCAATTAAAAAAATGATGGATGAACAGTAATATACTCCCTCCGTCCCACAATGTAAGACGTTTTTGCAAGCTAGTTTAGCTTGCAAAAACATCTTATATTATGGGACAGAGGGAGTAGTTTTGAAGGTAATTTCTGTTAGGTGTCAGCAAACTCATTTCAGTGACTTATAATACTGGGCAGCCTGGAAAATCTTTGTACACCACAATGCGGGAGTTAGTTGAGAATGCTCTTGATTCAGCCGAGTCCATCTCCGAGCTCCCCGATATAGAAATTACTATGTAAGTGCTCTTCAACAGCATTTCTATTATTGGGTTCTTTTTCGCTTGGCAATGTTAAAGAACACTCTGTGGATTCCTTCGTATGTCTTGCCAGAGAAGAGATCACTAAGAGCAAATTCAACACAATGATAGGACTAGTTGATCGAGAACGCGTTGATGAAGCACTCTATGATGATTTTGAATCATCTAAGGCTCGTGAGGTAATACTACCACTTGCAAAAAATTTAGTAGTTTCGGTCATTATTAGTTAACCAAGGTTTGCATACTGATGATATACTTTCCATATAAATTTTTTATTGACACCCATTTATCTGTCTGGATTGTCCTCCTTTATTCTGATACTACTGTAAAACTTCTCAATACTTAGAAACGCCTAGCTAAAGAAGCACGTTTCCAAGAAACACAAGCCAAAAATGCTGCTCTAGGGAAGAAAGTTAAGGACACTCCAGCTGCTCGCGGAAAAGGTCGGGGCGAGGCTTCATTTTTTAGAGTGACTTGCAAGGTATTGTCCATAATGACTAACTTGTATGATGAGAATCTATCTTAGTATCTTGTGAACAATTTGAATGTTTTGTATGTGTAGGATAATGGCCGAGGTATGCCGCATGAAGATATCCCAAATATGTTTGGGAGAGGTAAGCAAGATTTCAATATGATATTTTCTGTCAGATTTATTTTAGATTAAAACACTGAAGAAGGTATAATGGCATGCTGTGCAACATCACTGGTATTATTAATATTTTAATGCAGTGCTATCGGGAACAAAATATGGTTTGAGGCAGACGCGTGGAAAATTTGGGCTTGGTGCTAAAATGGTAAAATTTCTTCACACAATTAAGTAGGAAACCTTTCTGTTTGTCACGAACGACCCTCTCATAAGAATTTATAGCATCCATTCCCTTTGAAAGAAACAATGGGATCCAAATATTTGGCTGAATTTCGCCCTTCTCATAACAAAGTTTAGGACTTGTTTTCTTTCTTTTGGTTCATAGCTGACTATTTTCTTGTTTATATTGGATAATGAAAATGTGCAGCCATGCAGTATTGTTGGTAGCTTGGAGACATTGATCGTCTTGTGCTGCTTTTCACGATCCTTTTCATTGTGTTCCTGTATAGCCATGTTAGAGATATGATTATAAGAAGAAACGAAAGTTTGAACTACAGTTGTAAAAAGAAAATCAACATTTTAGTTAGAAGGGTTGTCCTATTTTCTCACTACATTTGTGTTTAATCTTCAATAGTGAGACATGTACAATTATGTTTTACGCTTGTAAACTTTGTGTTCTGATGGTTAAGCTGTCCCATGCATACAGAATGTGTGTGACATTTAGCCTCAGTTGAGTGAGAGTAACTAGCTGCAGTAAGCAGACTTTGAACATTGGACCTGTAATGGATATTCTGATGGATGATTATCTTATTCTGTTACTCTGTAGTTATGAACATGTTTGCAGTTAGGAGTTAAGACTCTTTGTTGCCTGTTCTGTCTAATTGAATTGTACTGCACAAATTCCAGTTAGTTTAACGTGTATTAAACAGGCACTTATTTGGTCAAAGATGAGTACGGGCCTTCCTATTGATATTAAGTCATCGATGAAAGGCCAAGATTATATCACGTTCTGTCGACTTGACATAGATATTCATAAGTAAGTGCTGCTTCTAGGTCAATGCTCTGTGCAATACAGTGAATGACTGGCCATTACTGTTTATCTTCATGTAAGTTGAATTGTTAACCTCTGCAGTTTACCTTGACTAATAGTGGTAAATCCTACTACCCAGAAATGTCCCTCACATTCATTTACATGAGAAACGTGAGAACAATGATCACTGGCATGGGGCAGAGATTCAAGTTATTATTGAGGGAAATTGGACAACTCATCGTGTGAGTAGGATCTCCATTTCTTTTTAAAAACTGAAATAGTAAACTATCACTACTAAGCAGATTTATAATTTATTTTCTGCAGTCAAGGATACTACATTACATGCGACAGATGGCTGTCATTACTCCATATGCTCAATTCCTATTTAGATTTCTCTCAGATGCAGCAGAGTATGAATTTTCTTCTCTGGTACTTCGTGTTCTGCTAAGTTAATATTCTTCTAATTCTTTGCATAATGACTCTGGTTCTTGCAGAAAAAATTTGACGATAAAATTTACGAGAAGGACAGATGTTATGCCTCCTGTCCCACTTTTGACAAAGCATCATCCATCTGCTGTCGATTTGCTGCTGATAAAGCGCTTAATTACAGACACTACAAAGCCAAATCTTTTGCAGTTTCTGCAACATGAATTTGTGAATATAAGCAAAGCACATGCTGACCGTTTAATTGGTGAGTTACTTAGTTGTGTGATATGCAGTGTGTTGGGGTTTTCGTGGTGGCTGTGGTAGTGGGGTTGTCAGGTTGAAAATCAAATAACTTAGCACTATCTACTTTGATAACCATGTATTTCTATGGTTCATATTTCTAAAGTGATATATTTTGAAGATTTGGAGTAACAATACCTTTAGCAATTACATATGTTCTTGCTTTATACATGGTTTGAGTTCATGTATTGCTATTTGCAATGTACTATACTTCCAGTCAAATCATTTCTTTGTGAAGCCTGTCTGTTGAGTTAAATATATATAGTGGTACTGTCATTACATACTTTGTTAATCTACCTTTGGTTGATACCTTTATCAATTTTATTTTGCATATCACAAATATCCAATTTGACAGGGGAAATGGGACCTGATTTTAGTGCAAAAACGACAGTCAACAGCCTTACATCACAACAGTTAGTACGAATACATCAGTTGTTTCGGCAGGCTAAGTTTGATGATCCCAGTGGGAATGTATGCATCCCTTTCCACCTTGATTTGTTAATCACTTTTCAGCTGCTTATTGACTAGTCTATCTTTCACAAATGTGCAATTAGCGATCACAGTATAGAAATCAACCAATTCTATAGTGTCTTAGTCCTGCAGGTGAATACAATTTACGTCTAGGTATCATAAAAGAGCTGCACCCTGATTTGGTTGCAACACATGCAAGCAGGTATAGCATTTAATCAGAGAATGTCCCAGATGGTGTTTCTATCTTATTTTCAGTTCAATTATCCTAATGTCATAAGGCTACCCCTCTGTTTAGCCCTCAGGTTTTTGAAGGGCATCCATTTATTGTTGAAGCCGGAGTGAGCATTGGTGGAAAAGATGTTAAACAAGTAAGCAACTGTTTGTTTTGTACTATTTCACAAGGAGTATTTCCTGTCTTTGTCATCTTAAGGAATATCCTGAAAACATGTTCTGTCTTGCTCCTTTTGTTGTGGTCTGGATAAAGGAGGAACCGCATACCTGAGCAGCAGCCACAAAGTTCAGGATGAGTTAGTTTTATTTCAATGGGTTCTGTTTCAGTGTTCCTTTTGAAGAGAGAAGCCGTGAACTAGTTTTTGTGATGTAGTCGGCTCCAATAAGATGACATGCTTTTGGAAATTTACTATCACTCGCAGTTAGTGATCTAGGTGGATTGGATACTTTATTTTGTTAGGGCCCTCTCCACAAAAGGGGGATGCCAATCTATTTCGGTTCAAGCAAGAAACAATCTAGTGCCCTATCCCAGTCTATATCTGTATACCTCTTCACTGTATGTCTACCCCACTGGGTCACGTATCTATACTTCCACGATCTGCTTGGCTCCCACCCTCCTTGCTGTTCTTATCCTCCCTGTCCTGTATTTTTCTTCCCCAGTCAAGTCTACACCCTCTAATCCTATGTCCCTACACCCCCAGCATTGAACACCTTTGTTTTCTTGTAGTTGCTTACAGTGTATGATGGCAGATACTGTGAATGTCAACATTGATAGTAATTTATTCAATCATTTCATATTTCATATGAAGTGTGTTAGATTTCTGCTGATGCTCTTTCTATCTGTTTTTTTTTCTCAAGTGAATTAGCATACGTTATATATAGTCAAACTCATACAAAGGACTGTTGTACAACAAACTGATCCATTATATATATAAAATGTACACCCTTATGAATTTGCAACTTGCAGACCACAAAACGCGTGTCCATTTGTCAGTGTGGCCCATGTGGTATTAAAAGAAAGATACCTGCATTTTTAAGATACCCCTGAATCGTTCCATTTACTGATTTAGTGGATAAACATTTGATCACACGGCTAAACCTATTATTTGTGTTAATACCACACGCCGAGCTCCAGTTTAATATACTAGGGAACTACCTTTCCATTGTTAATATTTTCCTTGCCGAGAAGATTCATGCTAAAACAATTTCCTTCTGATGATAGCAATTCTTATATTTTTTCAGGGTCTAAATATTTTTAGGTTTGCAAACCGCATACCACTTCTTTTTGAACAAGGTGCTGATGTCATCACAAGAACTGCCCTAAAAAGGATCAAGTAAGTTTTTCCTGTTAGTACTTCTGTTGTACTTCAGATGTTTGTCTCTTCCATTATTCTTGTCTTACTCTTCCTTTTAGTTGGAGCATCTACAAAATTAATCAGCAGCAGGACAAGATTGGTGTCTTCGTGAGCATTGTCAGTACAAAGATACCTTTTAAAGGAACTGGAAAAGAGTATATTGGGGATGATATAACCGAGATAGCAGATGCTGTTAAGGTATATTCAAACTTTCCTTATTTACTGTCATTGTATGGTCATCTACTCATCTGATATCAAATCTGCTTGCACCTTCAGTCAGCCCTTAAGCAGTGCTGTATCCAACTGAAGTCAAAGATAGTGAAGAAACTTCAGGCTCGTGAACAGCAGGACAGGAAAAGGAACCTGAACAAGTAATTCCTCTGCCAAAAAGTTTTTATTGAATGTTCTTTGGGCATGTGGTGATGTCTAGTTTGAGCATAGATGTCAGGCTGTTTGTATTTTTGCTATGGCTATGTTTTGAATCAGGGCATTTGCTCAATCATGCATTCAATAGTGCTTGTTGAATGTTGATGTTGGTTAATAAACGATGCATTGCGAGATTTAGGCTCACTTCGGAAACTTAGGGCAGTCTTTCCTTAATTTTAAGCAATATTTGTGTGAAAGAACAGGTTTGGGCTGGGCTGATATTCAAAGACTGATTTATGAACATGCTTTTTGACGCTGACACCAGATAATCCAGAATTAGACAAGGTCTTATCTTACTCTAGTGATTTCTTATTCACAGATACATTCCTGATGTGGCGAGAACAATTATGGAGACTCTGGGAGAACTTGCAGACGAGTCTCCCCCCAAGAGGCCACGGTTTGACAAGGAAGACGAGGAACTCCTCGAGAAAATAAATTCGGAGGAAGTGACAGAAATGACTTTTAGAGATTGCTTAACGCAGCATGTTGAACAGGTAAGGGCAAACCTAACACTCTAGCATGAACATAAACCAAAACTTGAAAGCAATATGCATTATATATATAGTTTTGCATCTTTCTGTGACTACACTGCTGCCACATAGAAGTCATATCTGGTTCACACAAATCTATTACCTCCCTCCCATTTTTTCTGTCTTAGATTTGTCTAGATACGGATGTATCTAAACCTAAGACAAGTAATTCGGGACAGAGGGAGTATATCTTTATGAACTTACATTATAACATCTTAAAACTGTCAACTGCCTTTCTTGGTGCAAAGTAACTTGTAGTCCTGAATCCCGGCATAGACTAAAAAATGTTGTACTACCTTTCACCGGTTCCGATTTGTTATCGTAAGATTGATCTTGTTTGCCCCGATACCAAAACCACCAGGTTGACTATGAAATGGCACTGGAGTATGCCATGCAGAGCGGCGTGAGCGAAGAGCCCCGCGAAGCAATCTATCTGAACTCACTCGAAGGATCTTACAAGTTCGTTGACTTCCAGAGCCCTGCTTTCGTGTTTAGGTTCATCCCGTGAGAGGACGCAATCGACACGCCCCCTTCCGTTCTCAGGTTGGTCGACAATAATGTGTTCCCATGGAACGGCGCCATACACAATTGTGTTTACATTTTCCCCCATTGTTTCCGGGATGATTTGTTAGGCTGTTCTAGCTCGCAGCTGAGTGTAGAGAGCATAAACATCGCAAGTGGTTTTAGGGAAGCCGCTGTAATTGAGGGTGTAACTTTTTTTTGTGTGTGAAAACATTCCGGATTGTAATTGTATGTTGCATTTGTCGAGGAACAAGCATGTAAAAGTACATTGGAAAGATTCTGAAGTGATTAGTATGTAAAAGGACATTGGAAAGATTCTGAAGTGATTTGATGGGCACCTGCTGAATTCATTCTAATGATTACTATATTCTCGCGATACCAAATTGCTAGGGGACTGTTGATCTCATCTAAAGTTACCCAGGAGGTCTCAGGAAACCATTAGCCCCTTACTAGCCCAGTTGGCATGTTAGGGCATGTCCAATGCTGTCCATCAAAACGGACACCTCGCTGGTCCTGTGATGCGTCACTCGTTGACGCTACTGGCGCTGCGATGCAGCACTCTAGACGCTGCAAGCTGGCGTCGCTTCGGCGGCTTTCGGTGATGCTGCATGGATGGCGACGATGTTGTGTGGACTGCTGCAACTGGAAACCTGGGATTGGCAGGTGTTGCGAGCGACCGACTCTTCCGATGGGTGTGCGGCTCTTGATGTGAAACGGCTGCTGCGAGTCGGGCGGCGATGCTTTCTGGCGGCAACGCGTGCTGTTGCGTTGCTATGGCCAGAGGAAAACGGAGCAGGGGTTGTTGGTGCGATTGAAGGAGGACGACGTGGCATTGTGATGACAGATCGAACGGCTACACAGGAAGGATCCGACTGCTCGGGAGTCTGCAGAAATCAGCTAGTTTAGCAGCCACCATAATTAATGGAGCAATTTCTCTTGAATGTGTTTGGTTGGGGGTAATTAGAGCTAGCGAATGAGAATTGAAGGAATGCGAGACTTGAAATCTAGTATTGTTTAGTTAGGGAGATTGGGAATTTATAAGAAAATAGTCATGAGACTTGAGACTTCAATTCCCACCGTTTTATTTACAGAGGAGGGGCAGGAGTTGGAAGGCGTTGCTCCTTCTTCGAGTCAGTCTTTCAGGCTTCGATCCTCCTCAAGTTCGTTCAGACGGATTAGACGGAGCTCTAGTATAGATTCCTGCCAGCTCTTTGGGACGTCGAGATTAGGTTTCTCGCCGTGTGTACACAATGACGATATTTCGCGTTAGGTTCTTCAGATCGATTTAAGGACTCAGCGACGACGACTGCAACTCCAGGGCGTTGGTCCTTAAGGGCACGTGCACAAAGACTTCCCGGCTACCATTGACAAGGTCAGACCGGCTCCGGTATGGGAGCGGCGACAACGGCATGTCGGCAGCTCATTCTGGCGGCAGTAATGGTCGTTGGACCTCGGTATAATTTTTATTACGTTTGAGGTGCTTGGTACTTCTGGTGAACCTTTATTATAGATCTGATCCTTTTGACAAAAGAAAAAGAGAAACAAGGAAATACAATTTCTTTTCAAATTCTTACACATACTTTTTATCATGTGCCAAACAGATAATTGAGAATAAAACGAACCATCTCATGTCTCATCTTTTTTTGGGAGGGAAATCTCATGTCTAATCTTGATACAACTTCCTGCTCTAAACTCCTATTCCCTTTTGCAAATATTGCCAAACACGCTATGAAAAATAAAAAAACGCGAGGAGGCCTCATCGTCAGATCTGATTCAGCAGCTGCCTTCCCTTCACTTCAGTCGTGAAGCAAACCATACTCCAAAAGAATGGCGGGGGACGGCGAGCTTCTTCCCCGGATCGCGGTGGTCGGCGCGGGCATCTTCGCGCGCACGCAGTACATCCCCAGGCTCCGCGAGATCTCCCACCTCGTCGTCCTCAAGGCCATCTGGAGCCGCACCCAGGTCAGGTGTCCCCGCCTCCCCTGTCCCCTCTCACTCCTTTCCCGTGCCGTGACTCTAAAGCTTAGCCGCTTCTGCTCGTCGTGTGTAATCTGACTGTCGCGGCGCTATCCTCCAGGAATCCGCAGAGGCTGCCGCGGAGCTCGCCCGCGATTTTGCGCCTGGCATCGAGTGTAAATGGGGCGACGCGGGGCTGGAGGAGATCATGGGAGACCCTTCCATCCTCGGCGTTGCCGTTGTTCTTGCAGGCCAAGTCCAGGTATCTGTGGGTCATTGAGAATTCCTCTCATTTCCGAGTTGATGCTCTGAGAATTTGACTTCACTGTTTACTCGTATAAAGAGCTGTTGGTACAATGCCGGACTGCAAAAGTAGTCCAAAACCTAGCCAAGTGTTTCACTCGCTGCTGTCCAAATGTGCAGGTTGAGCTTTCCTTGAAGATGCTCAAGGCAGGGAAGCATGTGATTCAAGGTAACTGGGAAAAGGAAAGCATATGAAACTGATCTTAACGGTCTGATTTGAGCTATATGACTGGTAGCGACAGTAAAAAAAAAAATTCTCTCTTGTTATTATCTGATCACCTAATAAAATATCCTAATTGGTTTCTCGCGGTTTGCATGGTGTATTTCCTGATGCTCTGAAGAGAAACCTGCCTCTGGATGTAAGTACACGTAGCTTTTCAGCGCTTCTTTCATGAGCACCATAATGGATACGACGAATACGTATGTGATCAGCTTTGTCCAAAAACTTCAGCGTCAACTGAAGCAGAAACTGCACTATCAGTGTACAACTCATTTCCAAACAAGCTCCCCTGTAAACCAATTTGGGCTGTTGGAGAGAACTACAGATTTGAACCTGCATTTGTGGAGGTAAACATTTGCAACCGTAATTTTTTATTGTTAGTATACTTCTGTAATCTCTGGACTTCTATCAACAGTCAAGCAAGTTGATGGACGATATTGGTGATATGATGAACATCCAAGTTATTGTTGAAGGATCAATGAACAGTTCAAACCCATATTTCAATAGCTCCTGGAGACGAAATTTTGTGGTAAGGAATCAAGTCGCCACAGCGTCCTTTTTCTTTCAGTGCAACGTGCTTTATCCGCAGTTCTCCTTACCATACATATAACCCCACTTTCCAAGCTAAACATTTCAGCTTACCTAACACATATGAGTAATGTATACTTGATTGGTTTGTGCTTAGCTGCACGTTCACTAAACATAAGGCACTTATATGTTGTGTCAAAGGATGATTTCGTATGCACATCTTGACAACCAATACTTTTATACCATAGCAAAGTCAATGTAATGTTTGAATAAATTGCATGTTTTTTCTTTTGACCAGTGTCATTTCAACTAGCTAATCAAAATGTCATATAACTCTGTTTGCTTATCTACGCAAGTTTGTCTAATTTTTGTGCGTACATACTCGAAATCCATGGAGGTGCTGGTGGCACATATTTGGCCTCACTAATTCTCTAGTTACGTCAATTTTTTGGGTTCTAATCTAGTGGGATATTTCTGTTGGCATTGAAGTGGAACTTCATACAATTCTGCAATAGCTAGGTCATTCAGCTTCTTCGGCTGTGAAGTATTCAAATGCTTGCAGTCATTCTTTGCATCAACTACATTTCTGTGGTTTTTCTCTCTTGAGTTCTGCAAAGAAAGAATCACCACATACTATTTACTTTTTTTGACATGACAAGTATTTTATCCTAATGAGTCCATATGTCTATCCTCGGTCCTTACTATGATAACAATAATTTGCAGGGTGGTTTCATACTGGATATGGGCGTGCATTTCATTGCAGGACTAAGAATGGTATTTCCCATCTTGTTTTTTTGCGAAAGTGTTGACCAGCTTCTGGCTTTTGTAAATATAAGTCATGTGAGTAGTCATCATAATCCATTTGAAGGATTTGATACTCAGTACGCAGACATAAGAAATATTATCCATTATATGGATTTGATGCTCACTACACAGACATGGTCGTTAAAATACACATCACAAGTACACAACTGGTACTATGAACATATTGAAGTAATTAAGTTTGATTTTCCAGTTGCCCACTTATGCACAGCATAATGCAAGTGAATTGACAAGGCTTATGCGTGCCAATTAATATGCTATTTAAGATTATTACGAAGGTTATTATTTTTTTACTTCTCCTTACTCTGTTAACATATGAACTCATTTGTAACAGCTTGTTGGTTCAGAAGTAGCAACTGTATCGTCTATCTCTCGTCATGTGGACACGGATTTACCACCACCTGATAACATTTGTTCTCTTTTGTAAGTTATGAAAGATACAAAGTGAATTTTGTAAATGTTACATTTTTAGATCTTACAGACCCTTGATGTGTTGGTGCAGCCAACTGGAAAATGGATGTGCTGGGGTCTTAGTATTTGCAGTTAAATCGAGGTCGCCAAAGGTTAAGATTTATTTTGTTGCAAAAGATGTGTGGCACATATATATTCTTTAGGCATATTAGGTTATGTATCATTCACCACATTCTTTCTTTTCTTCCATTTTTTGCTGATATTGCTAGACATATGATATTTAGATATTGTGGCGGGTTGATGGAACAAAGGGAACAGTACAAATTGAACGTGGAGTTGATGGTGGGAAGCATGGTTACCAGGTAAAACCACTTTTTCTGCAAGTGCCAAATGAACTTTCAGCCTGCTTCTCACTGTTTATCCGGCCTGCCAGTCACACACTATCCACCCCATTGGCTTCCCCCACTTGTTATTTGTTCCACGAGTTTGGTATTATTTTATTCATTACATCATGATCACAGTGCATTGCTACAAATAATAGTTACTCGGACAAAGGTGTGGAGTCTATCTCTGATTTGGAAAAAGGACTTTGGATTTGAAAATACTACTCGGATATGCACACTTGTGTTGGAAACTGTCTTGGATTCGGGCGTCCGATTCTTTTTATGTCGGACATGGGTCTCCGCATAACACTGAAGTCATGTTCAGGCCGCAGGATGTTACTGAGGCAGTGTATCTTTTTCTTGAGAATACACAAAAGATTTATGCATCATTACATTTAAGGAAGATAATATAGTTTGACTGTTACAACACTAAGTTGTGGACTTGGCTAGCCAAAAAACCAAGAATCCTATCTCAGTCATTTACCAGCACAGTAGCTTCAGCAATACATGGACGCAACCTTGGATCCTAGAGACTTAGCCGATTAGCGCGCGCAAATGGTCCTCTTCTGCTTTTCCCCAGACCGTGCGTCCTCCTGCACTGCAGCGACATCTGGTATCTTGTTCGGAAGGATGCAGGCTTTCCTTGTCCTCCAACTGCCCACATGATTGAAACAGTGTAAATCAACATTATACTTATGAACTATGTCATGCATTCACAGGTGCTTTTCTCAAACGAAAGTGGGGAGTGCCAGAAGACTTTTTACCCATTCTGTGGTGTGCATGAAGAACTGAAAGCATTTGTCCATGATATGGTGCAGGCTAGCAAAGTATGTTGTTAGTATTGATCAATCTCTATTTTTCTTTTCTCGCACAGATCGTGGGTTCTGATGATGTCAGAATTTACCATAAACCAAAGAACATTTGCCTATATTCCACAGAATGCTTAAAAGTATCCCAGGATTTCATCATACTCTCTCTAAGTTCCAACTCATGCAGGATGGGGATCACAAGGCTGAACCCCGCAGTTCTTATGTCGAAGGTGCTCGTGATGTTGCTGTTTTGGAAGCCATGCTTGAATCTAGTGCGAAGCAAGGAGCCATGGTGCAAGTGAAGAAATTCTAACAAATCTCAATTAGCAAATGAAGGAACATGAACATTCTTCTGCTAGAATGATCGGTCTGGTAGGACGTGAAAATTTGTAGCATCGGCGACAAAAGGAACATCATTTTATGATTATTATGCAATTGATGCTATAGGATAGGATGCTGCAAGTCGGGCTGTTCCCTGGAACCATCATTCTTTCACACAGATCTATATGA
This sequence comes from Triticum aestivum, assembly GCF_018294505.1. Taxonomy (NCBI): domain Eukaryota; kingdom Viridiplantae; phylum Streptophyta; class Magnoliopsida; order Poales; family Poaceae; genus Triticum; species Triticum aestivum. The sequence goes on from NC_057808.1 coordinate 280,604,712, forward strand.
CAGCTGCTACAGATTTATTTACCATATACTGTACTATCTATCACGTATACTCTTGCTACTGATCTTGTATACTATTTCTTGCATTTTATGTTGGGGAAAAATGTACTCTTGCTTGTTGTTTTCCATTTCAGCTGCATATACAGGTGGCTGACACCCTCAACTTGCGAAAGTGGGTCAATATGACAGTTTGGAGAGTTGTTTTTCTGATGTGGCATGCGATGTGGGTGGCACATAATTATTGGATTTCTTATATAATTTCACACTGAGCTTAGAAAAACACTGAACAAGATTCTGAAAATTTATTTTTTTTCATGAAAAACTTAGGATATTTAGAACTGATATAACATTTACTTTCAGGAGTAGGATATTAGGGTGCATGTTGTTGGGATTTTGGAAAACCAGACCAGAAAAAAGCCAGACTCTATTTTTCTTCTGAAGTTTGATTTTTATTTTTGCGGGTAAAAGTTTGATTTTTCTTCTTCCAGCTTTTCTAATTTCCACAAAATCTAATATTGTTTTGAGTATTTAAAAATTTATTGTTTTGAATATTTTTTACTGCGCTATTGTTTTGATTACTATTATTATTGGTTTACATATAATCATCTAGCAAATGCCACGTTGCCAAAACCGTACGCGTGTCACTGTGTCATGCCAACAAAACCACTCTCAAAACGTTGTTATAGCATTTGCATTCTTTCTCGCTAGACAAATGTTGTTATAGCACTTGCATTCTTTGTCGCTAGAGGTGAGACAAATCGACTAGCATCAATGGTACGTACGTGATATGGCAGTAGACAGTTTGGTGCTCAATGCTCCGTGATATGAGTGCGAAGGGATGGGCTCTTTGGAGCCAACCCCCCCCCCCGTTCCTTTTGAATTTCTTTTGAAAACGATATTTAAAAGTTTCAAACAAATGCAGTTGTTTTCCATGAAAACAAGTACATGTTCACTATGAATCTGTAAATTTTCGTTGAAAATATAGTGATTTGTAAGCTAGAAAAATAATCTCGGGCCATTAAAAAAAGACCCATTTTGATGTACGTGTTTGTTTTTCTTGTATGCCGCGTATGAGATATATTGTTAAAATATTCGTATGTATGTACTCTACATGCATATGTGTATGCATTTTTTCAATTTTCTTGAGATGCATACATATGGTATTTAAGAAAAAGGCTCAAGGAGCCCGTCCTCCATATGCTCTTTTCCAGAGAGATGACATATTAACCAACAAATCCTATATGCCGCTCGCTGCTTCACACAGGCGACCAAGCAAGCAAACTCGAGATGGGGCGGGCCATTAGGTAGCTACAGTACAGCATAAATTTTGGTTCTGAGAACTTTCTGGAAGGTTCCTATCTGGTTCTAGTAACTTCCAAAAAAGGTATCAACCCGGTTTCCTTTTTATGTTTTTTAGATTTTTATTTTCAAAATGTTTGAATTTTTTTAAAAAAATGTTGGGAAATTTCATTTTTTCAGAAATTAGGGAATGTTCAGAAAATTAAAAAATGATCTGAAATATCATTTGTTCAGAACTTAGAAAATGTTCAGAAATTAAAATTTTGTTTGTAAATTTTAGAAATTATTCTATTTTTCAAAAAATGTTTGTGCTTTAATATACAAATCAACCGAAGAAAAACTAAAAAAAAACTATCAATCGCCACAATGGAGTTGTTAACTTTTTTTTAGGGGTATCACCAAGTTTTATTACTCAAAATCCAGTGATGTGGGACAAAAAAGGGATCATGAGGTTGAACCAACCAGAAGTGTGCCCCTGATTGAGAGGATGCGAGAACTTGGCTAACCTATCGGTGTCGCTATTAGCAGCTCGACCTTCAAAGGAAAAAGTACAATTAGACATTTGAGACCTCCTATTAATCTCACTAATGATGTTCCATATACTCTGTGGCTTGCTTTCTCTATATCCTTGAAGCATAAGATCCTCTGCTAGAGATAAAGCCTCTCGACAGAGCTGTTAACAACCGTAGCGTTTGCTACAGTAAGCGACTTTGATACAGTCTCGTGCTGATGGGCCAGCCCACTTGGTGACGCCCCTATGCGAAAGGCTAGCATCTTGACACACAGAGCGTCATATATGGAGTCCCATATGGACAAAAAAAGGTTTCGATCACATTTTTTAACAAGAGAATATCTTTTGAAATTTTGAACTCTTTTGAGAAACAAAATTAATTTTAAATTACAAACATCATTTCAAAAGAGAATCATTTTTTGAAAAATTATGCCCAATTTTTGAAATTTCATACATAAAAAACAATTTAAAAATATGAACAATTTAAGAAGAGCATGCAATTTTTTAAATCCCGAACATTTGTTGAAAAACCGAACAATTTAAAATTCTGAATAAAATTTGAAAATTTATTTTCTTTTTGAAATTTGTGATTTTTTTATAAAATCACGATTTTTTTTTGAATTCGTGAGTTAAAAAAAAGAAATATAAAAAAGAAAAATGATTTTTTAAAAAGGAATCCAAAACCCAGTAAAAAACAATAGAAAAAGTAAACATGTTCAGGAACCTTCTAGAAGGTTCCCAAAACTGGCCAGGAACCTTCACGAAGGTTCGGAGAACTCGGTGGCTTGCATGTGTAATACAAGATTCCTAATAAGCAGAGTCAAATTGAAGCCAAACCACGTGAAAAGGTGTAATTAAGCATGTTATTATGCCACTAAGGATCTCAATCTCATTTTTCGTGCGTAGGAATTTGAAAAAGAGGTCCAAGTGAATTGTAAAATTCTTGGGTTTTCCTTTGAAATTGACAATATACAATTTTTTTCTATTTTTTCATTGCTACATTCCTTTAAACCAAAGGCGTGAATAGTGACACATAGGAAAATATCCTATTCCATGTGTTTCCTTCACTTTTTCTTCAAACCAAACGAGGCCTAAAGCCGTGTAGGTCAGAAAGAGTTCATCTTAGAAGAAGATAAACCTACGCATTATAGGAAAGCGATGGCGGCGCCCAGCTCATAAAGGATGACTTAAAGATATATAATCCAAAAGAATTTCATCGAGTTTAGAACTTGATTGATACTGGGAAAAAACAGACACTGATGGTAATCATACTGTCTATAAAGCAAGGATAGTTGCAAGAGAATTTTGCAGATTGTGTGAGTCGATTATGAATCTATCTCACCAGAAGCAATAATAAAGTTTAAATGGATTATGATAAAACAAGTATCAAAGGAGCTGGAATCAACATTTTTATGAAATAGTTTAACTTCATTAGAATGATGAGATTTGCGTATTCAAGAAGTTTAGTGGGAGCAATGTGACATTTCTAAAATTAGTATGTGGATGACATATTATCGGAAATAACATATAGTTTCTTAGCACAATAAAAGGTTTCATCGAAAAGAGTATTTTAATGAAAGACTCAGGTAAAATAGCTTATTGGACATCAAATTCTATGGAGATATATATATCAAGATATCCAATTGTGCCAAAACCGAAGTATGTGCATTTGGCAAGGTTTCAAAGAAGTTTGAAATGGAGAATGTTAAAAGATTTTCTCCTGATCGTCACATGGTGTAACACTTAACAAAATCAATGTTCCTAGACAATTGATGAGCATGTGTAGATGACTGGAGTTCAAAATACCTCAACAATTGAACCCATCATAAGATCCATTATAAGTACAAAGATGAATGTTCCTTATGTACTAAGTGGTAGTAACAGTGATCCTGAGATGGCTCACTGGGTAGCTAATAAAAAATTACCAAGTACCTCAGAATGATAAAAAGGACATGAATTTTCGTGCTATTGGAGGTCGTTGCGTGAGGCCTTCCCACTTAGAGTTTTACTTAACTGTTGTTTTGGGTGATTCCTAACTCGGAGGGTCAAAGCTGGTGTGTGTTGGTCAGGTGTGTTTACTTCCTGTCATGGTTTTATCACGACAGATGTCCTCATGAAAGGACTTAGTCGTAAGGCCATCGCCGCTAAGTAATAACTTGAACGGGGTTGACAGGAATCGAGAGACAAGGGTTTTATCCAGGTACGACCCCTCGTGGTGGAGGTAAAAGCCTACATCCTGCTTGATTGCTATTGATGATGATGATGATCTCGATTACAAGGGTGCTATTTCGATACCTCTCATCTCAAGAGCATCTACTTTGATCTTGTCTAAGACTTGTCTGTTTATCCTGACCTCTCCCTCTCGGGGTGCCCTACCCCTCCTTATATAAGTTGAAGGGGGCGGCTTACATGTAGAGTCCTAGTAGGACTAGAAATAGTGTGTGTAACCTTGAGCAACGAGACGAGCTTTGTTTCTGACAACTTGACCATGTTCATCTTGCTTGTTGCGATAGATCCATTTGGTGCCAATAATATTGTGCTTGCGTGGATCAGGAAATTTGACTAGCTCCCAGACATTAATGAGCTCAAATTGTTGAAGCTCTTCTTGTATAGCTTGAATCCATTCTGGTTCCATAAAGGCTTCTTCAACTTTCTTGGGTTCAGATATGAAGACGAATGCAAAGTGCCCACAGGAGTTTGCTAGTTGCGTAGCTTTTGACCGAGTAAGAGGACTAGGTGCATTGATGCTATCAAGAATCTTCTCAATCTGAACTTCATTTGCGACCCGAGGATGAACAGGGCGAAGATTTTGCTGTTGCTGATCATTGTCTTAATCTTCAGCATTGTCTTCAGGCTCAGCATTGTCTTCGCGTTGCATAGGAGCTGGAATGACAATTTTCTCTTCTGCGTGTTCCTCGGTGGGTATGATTTCTCCAGTACCCATTAGCTTGATAGATTCACTAGGAGAAGCTTCATCTAGCACATTTGGTAGGTGCTCTCTTTGCGAGCCGTTAGTCTCATCGAACCGCACATCTACAATTTCAACCACTTTATAGTGAAAGAGGTTGAAGACCCTGTAGGTGTGCGAATCCTTTTCATAACCAAGCATAAAACCTTCATGTGCTTTCGGTGCAAATTTGGAAGTGTGGTGTGGATCCTTGATCCAGCAGCTAGCACCGAAGACTTTGAAATAGCTTATGTTTGGCTTCTTACCGGTGAGTAGTTCATAGGATGTCTTCTTGAAGAATTTATGAAGATAGACTCTGTTGATGATATGGCATGCAGTATCAATGGCTTCAGGCCAGAACTTTCTTGGAGTCTTGTACTCATCAAGCATCGTACGAGCCACCTCTATAAGGGTCCTGTTCTTGCGCTCCACGACACCATTCTGCTGAGGTGTGTATGGAGCAGAGAGCTCATGAGTGATGCCCAGTGTATCAAGATAAGTGTCGAGGCCTGTGTTCTTGAATTCTGTGCCACTGTCACTTCTGATGTGCTTGATCTTGATGCCATAGTTGGTCATGGCGCGATTGGCGAATCTTCCGAAGACATCCTGCACTTCAGTCTTGTAGAGAATTATATGCACCCAAGTGTATCTAGAGTAATCATCAACAATTACAAAGCCATATAAGCATGCAATAGTGGTAAGAGTAGAGTAGATAAGTCCATGTGTAACAGCTCGAAGGGACGTGAAGTCGTCATGATTGTCTTCGAGGAATGTTTTGCCCTAGTCATCTTCCCGGCTTCGCAAGCACCACATTGATGATCCTTCTTGAACTTGACGCCCTCAATGCCAATGATGTCCTTCTTCACAAGAGTGTGCAAGTTCCTCATGCCCGCATGTCCTAGCCTTCGATGCCAAAGCCATCACTCTGAAGCTTTTGCTAGAAGACATACGACAAGCTGTGGTCCTACGGAGAAATCTACCATATACAGATCACCTTTTCGATAACCTTCAAAGACTAGAGATTTGTCAGAAGCCATAAGCACAAGGCAATGATATTTTCAAAATATCACAATCATGTCAATATCACAAAGCATTGAGACAGACATTAAGCTGTATCCATGGGATTCAACAAGCATCACTTTATCCATGTGTTGATCCTTTGAGATGGCAACTCTACCTAGGCCCAATTATGAGTGTCAGCGAATGTGATATGGCTTTTGGTAGATGGTCGAAGAGTAGAGTCCATGAGAAGACTTCGATCACCAGTCATGTGGTTAGTGCATCCACTATCCATGATCCATTAAGTAGCTTTCGGAGTCATACCCTACAATGCAGTTAGTTGGATAGGCTTCACCAAGAGTATTGTGAAGCACAAACATTTGACGTACAAGCATATTATCAAAGTTAAGATTCTTAGATGGTAAGATAGGATGTTCATCAAGAAATCTAGGGACGAAGTAAATGGTAAGACCCTTTTGGCATTTTATCTTGCGTCCCACAAGCTGTTTTAGGTCCCCAGCATTGTCTTCAGAATTCAATGATTTTCGGCTGGAGACCCGACCCTGCAAGAGAAGTTAATTCTTCTTAACCACCCACATCTTAAGGGGTGGCTTAGAAGCAATGAGTCTAAGTGGAGCATCTGAGAATTTTGGCTTTGGAGCCCTAGCAAATAGTTTTGCAGGAGGTGAATAGTACTTAAAAGAACATGCAGAAAAATTCTTTGATTTGTGAACATAGCGGTTTGAAGAAACAAGCTCATATTCATGAGTCTGATGATAGTTTCCCTGCAAAACATTGGCGTTAGGGTGACCTTGTGAGGTTCTCTGTCTGTATGAAGCCTTTGGGCCATATGAAGCCTTTGATCTGGGGTTTGTTCTCTTCCCTGGTGGTGTCATGATGACATTCACGGGAAGCTTCTCAAGACGGCTTTTAGGAACCCAGATCTTCTTCATAGGAGACCCATTCCTGCAGTTAGTTCCAGTAAACCCGACAAACACTTCACCGTTCCGATTCTTGATAGTTTATAGTTTGAGTCAATGACTCATCAATGACAATGGGGTTAGCAAAAGTAAAGCCAGATAAGGTGGATGGATCCACTGAAGGGCCCTTTGCAGCAACCGATGTGGTTCTGGGGTACTGCTCATGCTTCCAGTAAGAACCATCAACATTCATTTTCCTCTTGAAACCAACACCCTCTTTCCTAGGGTTTCGATTCAGAATCTGTTTCTTGAGGACATCACATAGCGTCTGATGCCCTTTGAGGCTTTTGTGCATGCCTGTTTCAAGCATTGTCTTCAACCTGGCATTCTCATCAGCAATATTAGTGGTATCCTCAGAAGAGGGGTTAGTTACCACATCAATAGTTGAAGATATTGCAACTTCAGAAGCAGTAGAACATTCAGCAAACCAAAATGATCCGATGGAGATTGCACCGGACCTGGAGGATGCTAGTAACTGGGCAATTGTGGTCTATCAACCTCCTGTCATTGAGGTTCAAGCTTTGGATAAACCTGCGATTAAGGTCCCCTTTGGTCCCCCTCTGCCCCCTGAAATGATCTGGAGGCGATTGTTTGAAAACCTGCTGAATGCACCAGTTGTGTTTGAGGTGCCAAAACCTTTGCTGCCTAAACCTCTGTCGCCGGTCACTTTGTCAAAGAGAAACTGGGATTTTGCTTTTCAGCAAGATGATCTTCCTCTGTTGACGTGGAAGGAGCCAGAACCTGCTGGACCTGTGGCTAGAGCTTTATTTGTGGATGATGCTGAGAGGGCTACGCCTGATGTTGTCCCTTCTCCCTCTGCGCGTGTACATACGAGGAGGCCTCGCAAAACTCTGGCGCCAACGCCTCTCATTGAAACCTCTGTTCGAAGATGTACCAGAAGTTCGGCCCAGCGTGATGGGTTTAAGCCCACTTTCCATGAGCTGGTTATGCAGCCCAAGAAGAAGAAGCCCAAGGCCAAGCCCCTTTCTGCAGAGATGCCTGATGACCCTACACATGGAGATGTTCCTCCACCTACTCCCATAAGTCATCTGCAAGCTATTGGCAAGGAGCTGGAGATTGATGCAACACTGCTCACTGAGGATGCACTTATGGTGGACCCTGCTGCTGCCACAAATCATGCCTTCAATGAATAGTGTGCTTTTCATATGCTGGGTTTTGCAAGCCATAAATTTTCTTTCTGCGTTTGGTTTTCATTTTCTGATCCTTGGCTATGTAATAATGTTGGTTCAGGCCTTTATGTGCTTTTTGGGCATATGACATTGTGTGTCATGTGGTTTGGGGACTTGTTTATGACCTTTATTTATGAATACTCAATGTAGAAGCTGGAATGTCCTGTGCTGGAATGTCAGGGGTTTAAACTCTGAGACTAGGCAAAGAGCTCTTAGACAAAAGATTGATGAAAGTCACTATGCTATTGCTTGTGTGCAAGAAACTAAATGTGCTTCATTCGATTCCAGAACAATTAAAAGCTTTTGCCCCAAGAGATTTGACATCTTTGCTTTCTCTCCTTCTTTGGGGGCCTCTGGTGGAATTCTAGTTGTTTGGAACTCATCTATTTTTGATGGGACTTTATTGGAAGTCCAGCAATTTGCAGTGGTGATTGAGTTTGTTTCTAGGCAAAACAATGAAAGGTGGACACTTGTGGTTGTTTATGGTCCTTGTCAGGGGGAAGCTAGGGATAATTTTGTAACCTGGCTGTATCACCTGAATATTCCTGTGGATGAGAATTGGCTGCTGCTGGGGGATTTTAATTTCTTGCGTTCTTTGGATAACAGAAACCTACCTGGTGGTGATTTGAATGACATGTTCATCTTTAATGAGATTATTGGGCACTTAGGTCTTTTGGAATTGCCCATCAAAGGCAGATCTTACACTTGGTCCAATATGCAGGATACTCCACTGCTTGAGCGGCTAGACTGGTTCTTCACTTCTGTTGATTGGATATCTGACTATCCCATGACTGAGGTGCTACCTCTTGCTAAAAATGCATCTGACCATGTGCCTTGTGTGGTTACAATCAAAACTTCTATTCCCAAGTCTAATTTTTTTATGTTTGAGAATTATTGGCTGGAGCTGGAGGGTTTTATGGATTGTGTTAATTCTTCATGGCAGAAACAATCCAGAAAGGGGCATATTACTGCTAGGATAGCTGACAAATTTAAGTCCCTGAGAATGTGTCTCAAGAGATGGCAGAAGAACATTTCCAAACTGAAAACTCTTGTATGTAAATGCAATAATGTTGTTCTGCTTTTGGATGAGCTTGAGGAATATAGACCACTTTACACACATGAATCCAATTTCAGGAAAGTGGTTAAAAACCATGTAGAGAAATTGCTCCACCTTCAATGTCTTTATTGGAAAAAAGATGTACTATCAGATACATAAAAGTGGGTGGTGAGAACACCAAGTTCTTTCATGCTATGGCTACTGAGAGGCATAGAAGGAATTCTATTGCTAGCTTAAAATTGCCTGATGGTACTGTGGTGACAGATCACTCACAAATGGAGGGTATTATATGGAATTGTTTTAAAAATAGAATGGGTTCTTCCAGGGGAATCAACATGGGTTTTGACCTTTCTTCCCTCATTGAATCAGTTGAGGGTTTAGATATTCTCACTAAGCCTTTTGAGAAGGAGGAAATGGACAAGATTGTCAAGCATATGCTAGTTGATAAAGCTCCAGGTCCAGATGGTTTTAATGGTCTCTTCTTCAAAAGGTGCTGGCACATAATTTCTCAAGATTTTTATGAACTGGCCCAGGCTTTCTTTGATGGTACTGCTCATCTGGAAAATATCAATGACTCATATATAAGTCTGGTGCCTAAGAAGCCCTCACCTGAAGAGGTGGGTGACTTCAGACCTATCTCTTTAACAGGAATGGGTCTTAAGTTCCTATCTAAGATGGATGCCAATAGGTTTCAAGAGGTGATTATGCAGTGTGTTCACAAGAACCAGTATGGTTTCATAAAAAGTAGAACAATTCAGGATTGTATTGGGTGGACTTTTGAGTATTTACACCAGTGCCACCAGTCCAAGAGACCAATTGTGATTCTTAAGTTGGATTTTGAGAAGGCTTTTGATTCCCTTGAGCATGAGGCAATAGTGCAAATATTGAGATATAAGGGTTTTAATGAGAAGTGGATTATTTGGATGAAGCAGCTTTTGTCCACAGGTACCTCATCTGTTCTGCTTAATGGAGTTCCTGGTAGGAAGTTCATATGTAAAAAGGGTGTCAGACAGGGTGATCCAGTCTCTCCCCTCCTTTTTGTCCTAGCTGCTGATCTCCTGCAGACTGTAATCAATGACGTGTTCAGAAGGGGCATTCTTCATCTACCTATACCTTGTCATGACCAGGATTACCCTGTGATTCAGTATGCTAATGACACTTTAATTATCTTGCCTGCTGACAAGGACCAACTTATAGCTCTGAAGGACATGCTCAAGATCTTCTCTGTGTCCACTGGTCTTGATGTGAACTACCACAAATCCTTTATTATTCCCATCAATGTGGACACTGCTATCATGACTGAATTAGCTGCTCCATTTGGATGCCAGATTGGGAAAATGCCATTTACCTACCTTGGGTTACCAGTGGGAACTACAAGGCCTAAAATGGTGGATTTTATGCCATTGGTGGACTGCATGGAGAGGAGAATGACAGCTAGCTCCTCTTTTTTAAATCAGGGGGAAAGACTGCAGTTTCTGAACTCTGCCTTGTCTTCTATGCCCATTTTTTTCCTTTGCAGTTTGGCTGTTCCTGCTGGAATTCTAAAGCAATTGGAGAGAATCTAGAGACAATGCCTCTGGAGGAAGAATAGGGGTGAGCCTGCCCCTTCACTTGCTGCTTGGGACCTTATTTGCAGGCCAAAAAACAAGGGAGGCCTTGGTATTCTTAATCTTGGTGTTCAGAATGTTGCACTTCTGCTCAAACATGCAAATAACTTTCTTAATAAAAAGGATCTCCCATGGGTGTCTTTAGTTTGGGATTCCTACTATCATGGCAGAGTACCCCAAGGAACTTCTGATTGTGGCTCTTTCTGGTGGAAGGATATATGCAAGGTCATGCAAAACTTTAGGGAGTGTGCTTGGGTTCAGATTAATGAAGGGGACACTGCCCTCATGTGGTCAGACAACTGGCAGCTTGATGATCAGGTATCTAGCCTTCAATTCAGATTTCCCAGGCTCTTTTCCTATGTTAAGGACCCCTGGATCACTGTTAAAGAGTTCTTGGACTCTTAGGACATGTTCCAGCACTTCCACCTTCCTTTGTCCAGCCAGGCTTTTGATGACCTGACCACTCTCCAGTCTCTGTTGGACGGCCACAATAGAGCACCTGGGTCCAAGGATATTTGGTTTTGGAATGGCACTGCCAAGGGATACTTACCAAAGTTGTTTTACTCACATACTTTTGCATCAGAATCCTTCAACCCTTTGACAGCATGGATCTGGAAATCCTCCTGTACAATGAAAATCAAAGTATTCGCTTGGATGCTTATTATGGACAGGTTGAACACCAAGGACATGGTGGAAAGGAGGCACTGGCATTTGGAGGATGGAGTAAATTGTGTTCTTTGTCCTTTGCAGACTAGGGAAACAAGAGATCATCTGTTCTTTAATTGCAATTTTAGTGTCAGAGTTTGGAACTACCTGCAAATTGATTGGTCATCTAGTGACTCCATGGCTGATTTGGTTATTAATGCTAGTAGGAGTTTTAGGAAGCCCTTCTTCACTGAAGTGGTGTTTATTGCTTGCTGGAATATCTGGATTATCAGGAATGCTAAGGTCTTCAGGCATGAGAGAGTTGGATTCAATAAATGGAGAAGTGCATTCATCCATGATAGTAGCTTAATGCAATATAGAGTGAAAGCTGCCTATAAGGATGATCTCCTTAGATGGATCTCATTTCTGCCACCTTGAGGCCAATATTCTGTACTTTTAACTTGTTTCTTCTCCTTCTTCCCTTAGTTTAGTTTGATTACCTCTTGTAATCCCCCATAATACTTGTACTTGCTCTCTCTTTATCAATATAGTTTTGATATGCTGTGGGGGTTTCCCCTACAGTTCCCAGTCAAAAAAACCCAGAGATAGCATTATCACGCTCAAGACATTTTAAGCAAGGTGGCACAAAATCTTCCTGAGCGGAACTGATCTGTTGAGCGAGTAGTGAATCGTTTTCCTTTTGAAGATCTTCATGAGATGCTCTCAGTTTATCTAGATCTTGCTTCCTTTGAAGATAATCGTAGGAAAGCTTCTCATGTGTAGCTGAGAGGGTTTCCTGATGACTTTGAAGCTCCTCGTACTTAACATGAAGATTTTTAGTGTCTTCAATTAAGGACTGAGTTCAATTCATTTCCTCGTCCAACAGGTCATCGCTTTTATCTAGAAATTTTTGAATATTTTCCATAACAGTTTGTTGCTCAGTTGCAATTTTAGCAAGAGTTCTATAGCTAGGTTTGGATTCACATTCAGAGTCATCTTCACTGGAGGTCTGAAAGTAAGCATCACGTGAGTTTACCTTAGCACCTCTTGCCATGAAGCAGTAGGTAGTAGCAGAGTCATCGTCATTAGCTTCAGTGTCGGTGATGTGACCATTGTCTTCAGTGTTGAAGATGGACTTGGAGATGAATGCCGAAGCTAGAGCCAGACTCGCAACGCCAGAGTCAGACTCCTCCTTTGATGCCTCCTCTACCTCCTCAGAAGCAGACTCCTCCTCTGAATCCATTTCCTTCCCAATAAAAGAACGAGCCTTGCTAGATGAGCTCTTCTTGTGTGAGGAAGACTTTGAAGATTTCTTCTTCTTCTCGCCATAGTCATATTCCTTAATCTTCTTCTTTTTCTTGGATTCCTTTTCCCATTGAGGACATTCAGATATGCAGTGACCTGGCTTCTTGCATTTGTGGCAAGTTCTCTTTTTGTAGTCATGAGTGGAAGCCTCATCATTCTTGGAGCTTGATCTTGAAGACTTTCTGAAGCGTTTCTTCTTGGAGAACTTTTGGAACTTTCTCACGAGCATTGCTAGCTCTTTGCCAATGTTTTCAGGATCATCAGAACTGTAGTCAGATTCTTCAGATGAGGATACAAATTTTTCCTTCAAGGCACGAGATCAGCCATAGTTGGGACCATAGATATTTCTCTTCTCAGATAGCTGGAATTCATCTGTGTTCACTGGTACGCGTCGGTGCTCAAACGGTTTTTAACCCCTTTCCGCGACGGCATTTGGAACCGTCGCCAAGTGAGTGTGGGCGATAGGGGGGGGGGTCCTTTCCACATGAACCAGAAACCTGTAGGGGAACGTAGCAATAATTCAAAATTTTCTACGCATCACCAAGGTCAATCTATGGAGTCATCTAGCAACGAGAGAGAGGAGTGCATCTACATACCCTTGTAGATCGCGAGCGGAAGCGTTCAAGAGAACGGGGTTGATGGAGTCGTACTCGTCGTGATCCAAATCACCGATGATCCTAGCGCCGAACGGACGGCACCTCCGCGTTCAACACACGTACGGACCAGCAACGTCTCCTCCTTCTTGATCCATCAAGGGGGGAGGAGAGGTTGATGGAGATCTAGCAACACGACGGCGTGGTGGTGGAAGTAGCGGGATTCCCACAGGGCTTCGCCAAGCGCTACGGGAGGAGGGAGATGTGT
>NC_057808.1:280618354-280641955 GCF_018294505.1 Triticum aestivum
ATATAGGGGCCCTGTGGGGGGGGGGGGGCGCCGGCCCTAGAGATCCAATCTCAAGGGGGGGCGGCGGCCAAGGGGGGAAACTTGCCCCCCAAGTCAGGTGGGGCGCTCCCCACCCCCAGGGTTTCCAACCCTAGGCGCAGGGGGAGGCCCATGGGGGGCGCACCAGCCCACCAGGGGCTGGTTCCCTTCCCACTTCAGCCCATGGGGCCCTCCGGGATAGGTGGCCCCACCCGGTGGACCCCCGGGACCCTTCCGGTGGTCCTGATACAATACCGGTGACCCCCGAAACTTTCCCGGTGGCCGAAACTGGACTTCCTATATACAAATCTTTACCTCCGGACCATTCCAGAACTCCTCGTGATGTCCGGGATCTCATACGGGACTCCGAACAACTTTCGGGTTACCGCATACTAATATCTCTACAACCCTAGCGTCACCGAACCTTAAGTGTGTAGACCCTACGGGTTCGGGAGACACGCAGACATGACCGAGACGACTCTCCGGTCAATAACCAACAGTGGGATCTGGATACCCATGTTGGCTCCCACATGCTCCTCGATGATCTCATCGGATGAACCACGATGTCGAGGATTCAATCAATCCCGTATACAATTCCCTTTGTCTATCGGTATGTTACTTGCCCGAGATTCGATCGTCGGTATCCCAATACCTCGTTCAATCTCGTTACCGACAAGTCACTTTGCTCGTACCGTAATGCATGATCCCGTGACCAACCACTTGGTCACATTGAGCTCATTATGATGATGCATTACGGAGTGGGCCCAGAGATACCTCTCCGTCATACGGAGTGACAAATCCCAATCTCGATTCGTGCCAACCCAACAGACACTTTCGGAGATACCTGTAGTGCACCTTTATAGCCACCCATTTACGTTGTGACGTTTGGTACACCCAAAGCATTCCTACGGTATCCGGGAGTTGCACAATCTCATGGTCTAAGGAAATGATACTTGACATTAGAAAAGCTCTTAGCAAACGAACTACACGATCTTGTGCTATGCTTAGGATTGGGTCTTGTCCATCACATCATTCTCCTAATGATGTGATCCCGTTATCAATGACATCCAATGTCCATGGTCAGGAAACCATAACTATCTATTGATCAACGAGCTAGTCAACTAGAGGCTTACTAGGGACATGTTGTGGTCTATGTATTCACACATGTATTACGGTTTCCAGTTAATACAATTATAGCATGAACAATAGACAATTATCATGAAAAAGGAAATATAATAATAACCATTTTATTATTGCCTCTAGGGCATATTTCCAACAGTCTCCCACTTGCACTAGAGTCAATAATCTAGTTCACATCACCATGTGATTAACACTCAAAGTTCACATCGCCATGTGACTAATACCCAAGAGTTTTCTAGAGTCAATAATCTAGTTCACATCACCATGTGATTAACACTCAATGAGTTCTAGGGTTTGATCATGTCATGCTTATGAGAGAGGTTTTAGTCAACGAGTCTGCAACATTCAGATCCGTGTGTGCTTTACAAATCTCTATGTCATCTTGTAGATGCAGCTACCACGCGCTACTAGGAGTTGTTCCAAATAACTGCTCTACTATACGAATCCGGTTTACTACTCAGAGTCATCCGGATTAGTGTCAAAGTTTGCATCGACGTAACCCTTTACGACGAACTCTTTTACCACCTCCATAATCGAGAAAATTCCTTAGTCCACTAGATACTAAGGACAAGTTCGACCGCTGTCATGTGATCCATTCCCGGATCACTATTGTACCCCTTGACTAACTCATGGCAAGGCACACTTTGTCACGACCGGTTTTCCAATAAAACATTTGTTGAGAAACCGATCCCTTTTACGGACCAGTAGAGAAGAATCCTTCTCACTGGTAGACAATTTCTTGATTACAGAAGTATCCAGGAGTACTAAATATAATACAAGGTTGAGCGGAGACTGCTCAACAATTTATTACAAGCACGCCGATAATATACATAAAGGCGGATATGACACAAAGGGTATGGTGGCATAACTACCGACTCGTAATAAAAGTGGGGGTGGATATGTCACAGTGAAGTGGGCGACATGACTCCTAAATCTTACAGCTCATCGAGCGTCGGAGTGAGGCTCGATGACTCTTATTGTGGGTGGCGGAAGCGTATATAATACAAGTGACCAAAATCCAGGATCGCACGGGACTGACTGGGACTCCTCTAGGCGTCGGACTCGCTATCAAACTCTTCATCCATGAGATCGCCTTCGTCAACATCTGGCCAAATCAACAAGCCAGGTGATTACTATGAAAGTACTCGCAAGACAGTTTGGACATAAGATATAACAAATGCAAACATGATGCATATGAATAGATTAATGATGCGCACTCAGATAATAAAATAGCAATGCACGGAAAGTAAAAAGGAAGTCGGGCGGTAGTCCTCCCGAAATCCCAATGTAATACTGAAGGCCAATCGAGTGTCTGAATGGCTCCTCGAAAGGATACAAATAAATTAACAATGCCGCAGTCGGGCGTCAGGGCGACACCACAAAAAGGGCTTATAATGGAATATAAACGACAGTGCGTGCCACCATCGGACGTCTGAGCGACATCACGTAAAGGGCTTATATCAATAGTAAATAACGAGAGTGCCACAGTCGGACGTCTGAGCGACATCACATAAAGGGCTTATATCAAAAGTAAATGACAAGAGTGCCACAGTCGGACGTCTGAGCGACATCACATAAAGGGCTTATATCAAAAGTAAATGACAAGAGTGCCACAGTCGGACGTCTGAGCGACATCACATAAAGGGCTTATATCTCATAACTTGATATTTCAGTAGCTCATGAATTTAAATCATTTCAAGGGAATATTCAGGTACGAAATAATAAAATGGTTAGTCCATCCACAGGAATAACATTCAACCGGGTTTACCACTCAAGCTGTTTACCGGGGATTTCCACGGAGACTGACACAGGGACTGACATGGATATGGATATGTTGGCCACGGTCTTGACCATGGACACGATGACTCGGAAGGATTGACTCTGCAGAGTTTGTACTCTTAACCACAGCCAACGGATTTCAGTAGTCACAAAGGACTAGTTCCGTTTACGGTATTTTAGGAGAAACACGTCTAACTAGTACACACCCATTCCACATTCCGATGCCAGGAATCACCCCAAGCAACGTTCAAGAAAAACTTTGAGACGGGGAGGCTACAACCTCGCGTAGCATGGGATCAAATTTATATCGCGCGCTCTAAGGGGTGCCCCCTCTCAGTCCCAACCGGAAACACCCATGCCCCCTGACCGGATGACTGGCTTTAATCCAGGGCCATGGAACCCTCATCCCGGCCCCTCTATTTGGTGTGTACAAGGAAATAGGTTTGCAACTTACTAAACCGTATTCTTTGCAGAAAACATGTGGCAGCACGGGAGGGGACGAACGGTAACGTGGCTCGGTCCACGTTAACGTCGGAGTTTATCGGATGACATAAGACTGGCATGCTACAACAATACCATCTTACTACCTCTCATGTCACCACATGATCAGGTCATCTCTCATCAAAGATCTCAGTAAACTTCGAAGCACACGGTTAGTTGCCTTGCATGCAACGTAACACTCACCGATGCTCATATGCTATGCACAAACCATTCAAGCAAACATGCAAAACACTCATCATATCAAAGGTTCAAACATGCATGCACGGGAGTGAATCGTGCTGGATCCCGAAGCGGGTCGAGGCGGCCGGAGTTGGGGAAGAAGACTCCCTCGGGGTCTGCCCAGTGGCTTGGCGTGGTACTAGTGGTGTGTAGAGATGGTGCGGGTTCGAGTTCGAGCTCGGGACCTCCTTTTATAGGCGATCTGAGGAGGTGGCCGTGAACGGGATAACGCCGGCGAGAAATTACGGCGAGGCAGAGGTTGGGCAGGGGGTTTAGGTGGCTAGGCATCATCGTGGTGGATCACTGATACCGTTTCTCTGCTCAAACCTCGGTCGGGCTTGCGTAATACACTGGCCCTCGACGGAACGGCCGTACGGGCACGACGGCGGCAGGGAGTGCGCTCCGCGCCTTCCAGTTCACGACGACGGCCCTGCAGCGTGCACAGGTGAGTGGACGGCCACGCGGTGGCCTCTGGTGGCTTGGGCGGCGCTGGACGGCGCCCTCCAACGCTGCGCCTCTCTGGCAGCCGCAATGGGCGCTGCTGCTGCCACTCACGGGGAGGCGCACCTCTGCCAGCTCGTCGCTGACGCCCGCAAGTGTCCAGGCGATCGTGCAGCGTAGGGATAAGAAGGAAGGAACAGGGAGCAAGGCGCCACCGCGGCTACTGGCGAGATCGAGGTAGGTTTCTGAAGAAAACGACGGCGGCTCTGAAACTGTATCTCTGAACTTCGACAGTAACAGTGCCCTTCAGGTGTTCGACGATATGATTTGGCACGAGGAATTTTTTTTCTGGAGCTGGGACTTGGTGAGGTGACCTCTCGATGCATCCAGAGGCTGCCTGAACTTTCTCAGATTTTTAGGAGGAGAAAACAAATGAATTTCATCAAATTTGACAAATATGGTCCAAACTTGCAGCAAGCACATTTTGAAATATTTGAATTGGAGACTAGTGGATCTTCATGGATCTTGGTTGAGGGCTCTAAGGACTAGCCAGGGAAATTTGTTTGGAGGCAAAAATCAAAGGAGAAATGGTAGTTCCTTTGTAAATCTCCAAGGGTCAAAATAGAGGACAGAAAAAGTTTTTGATAAGAAATAAATGGAAACAAAATCATGGGGGAGTTCAACTTGCTGGATTTGAAGTTTATCTTGACACAAAGAGGGGAGATGGCCTTTGGGAGGGGATTTCCACTTAGGTCATGGCAAGAGGAGATTTTGAAAGGGGAAAGGATCACTCCATAAGCCATAGGGCTATTTTAAAAAGAAAATATTTTCAAAAACTTTTTCAATGAAAAACATTGGTGTTGAGTCAACACAAGATGAAAAACCTCCAAGACCAAAGATCAAGTCTTGGAGGAAACCAAGCAAAATACTCGTCATAAAAAGAAGGTTTTTGAGAAGGAGAGTCCTTTGGAAGAAAAATTTTAGATAACCTCCCTCAAATCAAATAAAAGTTTGATAAAGCCAAATAAATTTTTTGGCTGTCACAACACCTACCCCCTTAGGAAAAATCTCGTCCCCGAGATTTCAGCTGATCCTCAAATAGATGTGGGTACTCTGCCTGAAGAAAATCCTCTCTCTCCCATGTTGCTTCATCCTCGGTGTGATTGCTCCACTGAACCTTGAAATTTTTTATTGTTTTCTGACGGGTCCTCCTTTCAGACTCTTCCAATATTTTTATTGGTCGCTCTCTGTAGGTGAGGTCTGGTTGCACGTCAATGCCCTCATGAGATACATGCTTTTCCGGGTTGCTCACGCATTTCCTCAACTATGAGACGTGGAACACGTCGTGGACATCTGACAGCTCTTTGGGTAGGTCTAGCTGGTAGGCTACTGTGCCTCTTCGTGCAACTATACAGAAAGGTCCAATAAATCTTGGGGCCAGCTTCCCTTTAATTTTGAACCGTTGCAGGCCCCTCATAGGAGACACTCGTAGGTATACATATTCACCGGGTTCAAAGCTGGCCTCACGATGTTTACGATCGTAATAGCTCTTTTGTCGGCTTTGAGCTGTCTTGAGTCTGTCCCTGATCTGTTTAACTTTCTCCTCGGCTTCCTTGAGCATGTCTGGGCCGAAGATATGACTGTCACCTGTTTCTGACCAATTTAATGGGGTACGACATCTCCGTCCGTACAATGCTTCAAAAGGTGCCATTTGTAGGCTGGCTTGGTAACTGGTGTTGTATGCGAACTCGGCATACGGCAAGCTTTCTTCCCAACTGGATCCATAGGTGAGAACACAGGCTCTCAGCATGTCTTCTAGGATTTGGTTCACGCGTTCCGTTTGTCCATCAGTCTAGGGGTGGTACGCTGTACTGAATGCTAGTTGCGTGCCCAGAGCTTGTTGTAAGTGATCCCAAAATTTAGAGACAAATTGAGTGCCTCGGTCGGATATTATAGTCTTTGGGACTCCATGCAGGCAAACTATATGGGAGAGATAAAGCTTAGCAAGCCTCTGAGTGGAGTAGGTCGTCTTCACGGGAATGAAATGTGCTACCTTGGTTAGCCTATCTGTGATGACCCATATGGCGTCATTTCCGCGTTGTGATCGAGGTAGTCCGACGATGAAGTCCATTCCAATTTCATCCCATTTCCACTCAGGTATCCTGTTTGGCTGTAGCAGCCCTGCTGGTTTTTGGTGCTCGGCTTTAATGCGCTGACACGAATCACAGCATGCAATGAAAGTGGCTATATCCCTCTTCATACCGTGCCACCAAAATCTTTCCTGAATGTCTTTGTACATTTTGGTTCCTCTAGGGTGGATTGAATATGGGGCAGTGTGGCTTTCGGTTAGGATTTGCCGTTTAAGGTCCTCAATGTTTGGTACGCAAAGTCTGTCCCCGTACCATAATACTCCCTCATTGTCTATGAGGAACTCTGAAGCCTTGCCAAGGCTCATTTTTCTCTTTATACCTTCGATGCTGGGATGTCCATGCTGAGCCTTCTTAATTTGTTCCATTAGGGTGGGATGTATCTCCAGATTTGATACGTTGCCCTCAGAGACTATCACCATGTTGAGTTTAGCTAACTCCCGCTGAAACTCAGGCCTCAAGTTCTGTGGACTGTCGTTGCCTGAGCTGGGGTTCCGACTAAGAGCATCTGCCACTACATTTGCTTTCCCTGGATGGTAGTGAATGCCGACATCATAGTCCTTGACCAATTCCAACCAGCGTCGTTGTCGCAAGTTGAGTTCTGGTTGTGTGAAAATATATTTAAGGCTTTTATGATCCGTATATATCTCACAACGAGTTCCCAGCAAAAAGTGCCTCCACTCTTTGAGTGCATGGATGACTGCTGCTAGCTCCAAGTCATGAGTAGGATAATTTTCTTCATGCTTCCGTAGTTGCCTGGAAGCATAAGCGACAACTTTGCCGTCCTGGATCAATACGCATCCGAGGCCCTTCCGGGATGCGTCACAGTATACTTCAAAACTTTTGTGTATGTCCGGCACTACCAAAACCGGTGTTGTTGTTAACTTCCTTTTGAGCTCTTGGAAACTTTTCTCGCACGCTTCAGTCCATACAAATTTCTTGTCTTTCTTGAGCAACTGTGTCATTGGTTTTGCCACAGTGGAGAATCCTTTAATAAACCTTCGGTAATATCCAGCCATTCCTAGGAAACTCCGTACATCTGTTACGCTGGCTGGTGGTTTCCAGTCAAGTATGGCTTTGACCTTCTCTGGGTCTACGGCCACGCCTTCTTGGGTCAATATATGGCCTAGAAAACCAACTTGTCTTAGCCAAAACTCACATTTGCTAAATTTGGCGTACAATTGATGTTTCCTTAATTCTCCCAATACAATTCTGAGATGTGCAGCATGTTCTTCTGGTGTCCTTGAGTATACCAGAATATCATCAATGAACACCACAACAAATTTGTCCATAAATTTCATAAACACTTTGTTCATGAGGTGGACGAAATATGCGGGGGCGTTCGTCAGTCCAAATGGCATTACTGTGAACTCATATAATCCATATCTGGAGGTGAATGCTGTCTTAGGGATATCTTCTGTCCGTACTTTTAATTGGTGATATCCCGATCTTAAATCAATTTTTGAGAACACCTTGGCTTGTGCAAGCTGGTCAAACAAATCATTTATCCGTGGCATCGGATATTTGTTTTTGATGGTGACCATATTGAGAGCCCGATAGTCTATACACAATATCAGTGTCCCATCCTTTTTCTTGGCGAATAATACTGGTGAACCCCAAGGTGAGGAGCTGGCTCGTATAAATCCTTTGTCCAGTAATTCTTTTATTTGCTTCTTTAATTCTACCAATTCGGAGGGTGCCATTCTATAAGGTTTCTTATAAATGGGGGTGGTGCCAGGTGCTAGTTCAATGCTGAACTCTATCTCTCGGTCTGGTGGCATGCCTGGTAGTTCTTCGGGAAAAACGTCGGGAAACTCGCACACCACTGGAACTTTTCTCAATTCTGAAATGTCTACCTTGTTCAACTTTGGTTGCCGTGACCGTGGTCTCTCTTGAGCTATAACTTTTATTGTCTTACCGTGATGGTGAGTGAGGATTACAGTCCGATTGAAGCAGTCAATAAATCCCTTATTGGTGGTTAACCAGTCCATTCCTAGGATAACATCCAGTCCTTTATTTTCCAATACGATGAGATTCGCTTGAAACTCTAATCCTTCAAACTCAATAATCACTCCTTGGCAGTAACTCTGAGTGATCTGCTTATTCCCGGGGGACTTGATGATCATAGACTTTTCCAAGGAAAGTATCGGAAAACCATGTTGCAAAACAAAACTCTTCGAAATGAACGAGTGAGAAGCTCCAGAATCAAACAAAACCGTGGCAGGTATTGTGTTGACAGGGAATGTACCGAGCACGATATCTGGGGCATTCTGTGCTTCTTCCTTGGTCACATGGTTCAGGTGACCCTTCTTGTGATTGTTGTTGGGATTGAAATTGTTACGCCTGGGGGCTGGATTATTCCCACCATTGTTCGGCTCGGGGGCCGAGTTCCTCGGCTTTGGGCACTGCTTGGCATAGTGCCCTTCCTCTCCACAAGCAGAGCAAGTGACACCTGGGCGGTACGTAAAGTCCTTGTCCCTTGAATGAAACTGTCTGGTTGGCCTTAGAGCAGTAGTCGTGGATTTTCTCGCTTCATTCCTCTAAACATCAGTCTTGCTCCGGTTGTTGCGAGCAAGAGTCGTCTTGTCCCTTTTTCGCTTGCGAATATCCTCCAGACCGCGGCGCTCATTCTCCAGCGTAATGGCCTTGTCAAACAGTGTTTTGAAGTCTGGAAATGTGTGTACGACTAGTTGGCATTTTAGTGCTGGCGCCAGGCCGTCCAATTTTTTTCCATCCTTTTATTCTCAGTCATATGCTCATCGTAGGCATAACGAGATAGTTGAGTAAACTGACTGTTGTATTCCGTCACTGTCATGCCTCTCTGCTTGAGGTCATCAAACTCCCTCTTCTTGATCTTTATAATGCTCCTGGGGATGTGCGCCCCACGAAAACCTTCCTTAAACTCTTCCCAGGTGATGTTATGTTCACTGGGGTGCATGTGTAAGAAATTTTCCCACCATGCTAAAGCACCTTCTCATGATCTGAACATTGAGCAATAATCAATTTTCTTTCGATGTCTCGAAGCCAATCATCGGCTTCAAGCGGCCTATCGGTGTGAGCGAACGTTGGAGGACGTGTCTTCTGTAGTTCAGACAACTTGGAATGCGGTTGGTAAGGCTCACGGTGATTTCCCATATTGATGACGTGATTCATCATTTCTTGGTGTTGCTGTTGGCTTTGTTCGAAAAGGCGGCATACTTGAGATAAGGCTGCCTCGCTGTCCTGTTGACTAGACTGCCCCTGAGTGAAGTTGTTGCTTGTCTGTGTTCCATAAACTTCTTCCGGTGGATTTGGCATGGAACGAGTCCACGGACGAGACATTTTCCACTCTGGGGTATTATTTTGCAAAACTTATGAGAAGAACTGTGTGGCACAAGGAAAATTTTGCAGCGGCAAAAATTTAAAAGACCTCAAGATTTTTCAAGAAAATATTTGATTGCGCACGGAGGACTGCTCAGTACATATCTTACACGCGATACGTAAATATACAATACATCACTCAGGATATGCGTACACATTCCTGACATGTTATTTAGGCTAGTGCACTTCTCCGAGTTCCTACATGATGCGCACCCAAACTACTTCTTACCAAACCTATGAACAAATAAAACATATCATACAAGCGGGTACATCACACGGCTTGTAACACCCCGGATGTAACTTGCCATATTTGTAACTCCGACTCTTGCCATTTTCGGCTTTGTGATATTGTTGAGGATATAGACCTGGGAGTCACCCGCCAGGAGGGCCGGGTTACACTAAGGGTCATTTCCAGAAGCCCGGAGCTAAGTTTCAAGATAATGGGCCAGAGATGGGCTGAGACCCGGCGATGGCTTAAAGCCCGTAGTACAATCTTTATTGTTATAGTAGACTTGTAGTGTAAGGCAAGTATTGTTTAGAGTCCGAGCCGGACACTCTTATGAGCCGGCCGGGACTCTAAGGGCTGCTGGGCGTCAGCCTCCCTAGATAAAGGGAGGACCCGGCAGCGGTTTAGGGGCGACAACAATCTCATCGAGAGCCGGGCATAGCTGTTTAGCTCCCTGGCGATCGTAACCCTAATCAATAACACCTCGAACTGGACGTAGGCTTTTACCTTCACCGTAAGGGGCCGAACCAGTATAAACCCTCGTGTTTCTTGTCCCGCATAACCCCTTCAAGCTTCCTAGTTGCGATGACTCCACGACTAAGTCCTAGCTCAAGGACATCTGCCGTGACAATTCCACGACAGTTGGCGCCCACCGTGGGGCTGGCGCACGGTGGATTTGAGTTCTTGAAGGGCAGCTTCGAGGGGCTCAAGGGATACGCTATGGGCCGGATGACCAAGAGTCGTCGCGGCAAGCTCTACATCGACGATGCGGACTGGGGCCCCGACGCCGGCTGAGTGGAATACGGGTACCGGGTCCCCTTCGGTGGAATTCATGTCTTCATCGGCAAGATTGGAGAGCCGGGCCCCGAGCCGGATCTCCCCGCCGGTCTCATCGAAACGGCTCAGCGCGCACGACCCACCCGGGCCCGGCCTGCCTTAAAGCGCGCTTTTGTGGGATGCATCCACGGAGGGCCCTCTGATCCATCTGGGTCTGGGGATGAGGCGGCCGCCGGCTCTGACGGCGAGTCGGCCGCTGATGAGTCAAACTCGTTGTACCAACTTCAAGATGGCAGGCTCATGAGTTATTCCGATGGCAATAGTATTCCGGACCTTTTTGAGCCGCCAAGTCAGGTTGGAGTTTTTATGGCTGGTGCACAGCCTGTTCAGAACCCCGCTGCTGGATCGGGAAACCCGGTGCCTTCTCCGGCTCAGGTGCTGATGGATCTCACGGACAAGATGACGGCCCTATTGACCGCCACGGTTGACCCGGCGGATCAAGCCCAGCATGATGCGGAGGTGGCACAGTTGAAACTGGATTTGATAAAAGCTAAAGAGGATCTTGCAGCAGAAGGAATCAGGCTGGCTGCGGAGCGGGCGGCTCTCGATGCCCAGACTCAGCTGATTCAGGCGCAGTCCTTCCAACTCACGATGGATCAGAACGCGGCCAATGAGGTCATGAGAAGGAGGCATCAAAAGGCTAAATCTCGACTCCCGCCGGTCTACGATCCGCGCAACCTCTTCAACACGCCAGGTGCAGGGTCCAGTCACCCGCCAGGGGTCATAGCACCCGGGTCTGGACCCCTTGTTCAACCACGAGTGATGGGGCCTCCCCAGAGGCCCCCCGCCCCGCCTCAGTATGTGCCAATACCCCCGGGCCATTACAATAACCCGCTGGAGAACATGGTCGCCGCAGCGGCACGGCTGGCGGCTCTGCCCGTTGATGGCGACTCTCCGACGGCTATTGAGACCCGCCGGGTTAGAGAACTCCTCCAGACAGCGCTGGCGCAGCAAGAGGCGTACTCCTACAGCCGGGATAGGATCCATTCAACCCCTCATCCAGGGCAGAGCCCGAGTTACAGCCGGCACATGGTCTCGGCGACCGGCTCAAGTAATGTCCGACGCCATGACCCGCCCCCTGGTCATGGCCCGGCTCATAATGGAGCCTTCTACGTAGCAGACCAAGCACACCAGGAGGCGGAGCAGGCGCCTCAAGTGACGGCTTACCAGACCCCCCGGCTTATCCGACGATGTCCGTTGATGCGGGTATCCCTACTAGAACCGGGGGTGTCCCGTGTTTGGTGCCATCTATCCGTAATGAACGTCTGCCCAAGGACTTCAAGGGACCTAGGAAGGTGCCTAACTATACGGCTGACTTACAACCCGCGGCCTGGATTGAGAGTTATGAGATGGCTATGGAGCTGCTGGAGGTCAGTGAGGCGGCTATGGCCAAGTATTTCACCATGATGTTAGATGGGACTGCCCGCACGTGGTTGAAAGGGCTACCACCGAATTCCATCGGGTCTTGGGCTGAGCTGAAAGCCCGGTTTATCCAAAACTTCAAAGATACCTGTAGGCAGTCTATGTCAATTGTGGATCTGACTAACTGTAAGCAGCAGGAGGGTGAATCCACGACCCATTGGGTTCGCCGGGTCAAGGAGATCATACATTCGTCGGATAAGATGGACGCTGGCTCTGCAGTCTTAATGTTGGAACAAAACTGTCGCTTTGTGCCCCTAAAGATGAAACTCGGGCGGCTTAAACGTGACTGTACTGATATGGGTACACTGATGGCGGCTCTTGTCAAGTACGCCGATTCCGATGGTACCAAGGACCCCCCTTCAGATGATGACAGGATAGGGAAGGGAAAGAAGAACGACAACGGCAAGAGTCCTCAGTTTAACCCGGGGAATCAAGGAGGAGGCAAGCGCAAGGCCGATGGCAGCCTAGAGTTTGTGGCCAACACCAACTCTCAAGGTAATAACCAGCGACGCAAGGGGAGGCCCCCTCCCCGAGGCGGCGGGTCAGGACCTTCTCTGGAACAGCTGTTGAATGAACCTTGTCCGAGACACGGTTCTAGAGAGAAGCCAGCGACTCATCTGTGGAAGGATTGTGCTATCATGAAGGCCTTTAAAAACTACAATGGTCCGGGTGGTGGCCCAGGCTCCGGCAGCTTCCATGGCCCGGGCGGCGGGTCAAATTCCGGTCCTCAGAACGGTCATGGGGGCTTTAATCAACAGTCTGGTCAGGGTCATCAACAGCAATAGGGGGGCTATCAGACCAACCCAAAGCAGCTTAGCGGTGGGCAGTATCACGTGTTCACCACTAGTTTGTGCAAACGAGACGAGAAGCTTCACAAGAGGGCTGTTAATGCTGTTGAGCCGGCGGTTCCATGCTACTTACGGTGGTCGGAGCAGCCCATAGTGTGGAGTAGGGAGGATCACCCTCCCCGGGTGGATAACCCGGGCCACCTGGCCTTAGTGGTGACTCCTCAAGTGGGAGGTTATAAGTTCACAAAGGTACTCATGGATGGAGGCAGCAGCATCAACATCCTCTATTATGAGACTTTCCGTCGTATGGGACTAGTTGATAAGAACCTCAGCCAGTCAAATACTATCTTCCATGGTGTGGTACCTGGTAAATCGGCTTATCCAGTCGGCAAGATCGAACTGGAAGTGGCCTTCGGTGATGAGAACAACTACAGGGTGGAGAAGTTGACCTTTGAGGTGGTCAAGATAAGAAGTCCTTATCACGCCATATTTGGACGGCCGGCTTACGCCAAGTTCATGGCACGGCCGTGTTATGTGTACTTACAACTCAAGATGCCGGGTCACAACGGGACCATTACGGTTCACGGCAGCTGGAAAGTGGCTCTGGAGTGTGAGGAAGGTGACGCGGCTTATGCAGAGTCTGTTTGTGCCACAGAAGAGTTGAAATTTTATAAAGACAATGTTGACCCAACAGATATGACCTCTCTGAAAAAGCCAACCACGGAGAATGAACCAGCAATGAAGTTTAAATCGGCTGATGAGACTAAACTTGTTGATTTTGTTCCAGGTGACTCGTCTCAGCAGTTCAGCATCAGTGCAAATCTGGACCCGAAATAGGAAAGCACGCTCATCGAGTTCATCCGTGAGAATAGGGACATCTTCGCGTGGAAACCTTCTGACATGCCAGGTGTACCTAGAGAACTCGCTGAGCACACTCTCAATGTTGATCCAAAATTTAAGCCGGTCCGACAGTTCCTTCGACGGTTTAACGAAGAGAGGCGGAAAGCTATTGGTGAAGAAGTGGCCCGGCTTTTGGCGGCCGGGTTCATTGTTGAGGTTTTTCACCCAGAGTGGTTGGCTAACCCGGTGCTCGTACTTAAGAAGAACGGCACCTGGCGGATGTGTGTGGACTACACGGACTTGAACAAGGCGTGCCCGGCTGATCCTTTTGCTCTCCCCCGTATTGATCAAATCATTGATGCTACGGCAGGTTGTGCACGCTTAAGTTTCTTGGATGCCTATTCCGGGTATCATCAGATTAAGATGGCAGTTAAGGACCAGGAGAAGATGGCGTTCATCACTCCCTTTGGATCCTTCTGCTATGTGTCTATGCCCTTTGGGCTCAAGTGTGCACAAGCGACTTACCAGCGTTGTGTACAGAATTGTCTCCATAAACAGATTGGGCGCAATGTTCACGCTTACGTGGACGATATTGTGGTTAAGTCCATCAAGGAGGAAACCCTAATAGATGACTTAAGGGAAACCTTCGATAATCTCCGGGTCTACAAGATGATGCTTAACCCGGCCAAATGTGCTTTTGGTGTTCCTGCGGGTAAGCTATTGGGCTTCTTGGTTTCTGACAGAGGAATTGAAGCTAACCCGGAGAAGATCAAAGCTATCACTTCTCTAGCTAAACCGGCATGTATAAATGATGTTCAGCGTTTGGCGGGTCGTATCGCTGCTTTAAGCCGGTTCATAAGCCGCTTGGGTGAGAAGGCCATGCCCTTATATAAGTTGATGAAGAAAACTGATAACTTTGTCTGGAATGACGCAGCTAATACCGCTTTTGAGGATTTGAAAAAGCAACTGGCGGAGCCCCCCGTCCTTGCTGCTCCGGTTGATAAGGAGCCCTTGCTACTGTATGTGGCGGCAAACGCACGAGCCGTCAGCGTGGCTGTTGTGGTGGAGCGCAAGGAGGCGGGTAAGGAGCATCCGGTTCAGCGGCCGGTTTATTATGTCAGT
Organism: Triticum aestivum; assembly: GCF_018294505.1. Classification (NCBI taxonomy): domain Eukaryota; kingdom Viridiplantae; phylum Streptophyta; class Magnoliopsida; order Poales; family Poaceae; genus Triticum; species Triticum aestivum. The sequence goes on from NC_057808.1 coordinate 280,633,195, forward strand.
GAGGTGCTCATTGAGTCCAAGCAGCGATATCCGCATTGGCAGAAGCTCGTATATGGGGTGTTTATGGCAAGCCGGAAGCTTAAGCATTATTTTCAGGGTCATCCCATCACTGTGGTCAGTTCCGCCCCTCTCGGTGATACTATCCAGAACAGAGAGGCTACAGGGAGAATTGCTAAGTGGGCTATAGAACTTGGACCTCATGACCTTAAATACGTGCCACGCACTGCTGTTAAGTCTCAGGCCTTGGTAGATTTCATCAATGATTGGACAGAGTCGCAAGTACCTGAGCAAAAGGCGGATAACACTTATTGGACTATTCACTTTGATGGGTCCAGGCAGCTGGAGGGCTCGGGAGCTGGTGTTGTCTTGGCTTCCCCTAAAGGTGACAAATTCCATTATGTGCTACGGTTGATGTTTCCTTGCACTAACAATGCGGCTGAATACGAGGCTTTGCTCCACGGTCTTCGGGTGGCTAAGGAGATGAGCTTAAGCCGGGTGAGGTGCTTTGGTGACTCAGACTTGGTAGCTCAACAAGTATCAGGCACCTGGGATTCTAAGGATCCTCTAATGGTGGCTTATCGCCGCGAGGTTGATGCCATTGCTGGGCACTTCTAGGGGTACCAAGTGGAGCATATTGATCGCCGGAGGAACGAGGCGGCGGATGCGTTAAGCCGGCTAGGCTCTCAGCAAAAGCCGGTGCCGCCTAACACTTTCCTGGATGTCCTGTATAATCCTTCGGTCAAGTTGCCTACAGAAGAAGATTTGGCCGTCCCTGACCCGGAGGCGCAACTGGTGGCAGCTCTTCATGTCATACCAGACTGGACAATGCCATATCTGGCTTATATAACCCGGGGAGAATTGCCTGAAGAGGAAATTCTGGCCAGGCAGATAACCCGGCGGGCTAAGTCAATGATTGTTATCGATAGCGAGTTGTATCATCGCAGTGTTTCAGGGGCATTTCAGCGTTGTATCTCCCCTGAGGAAGGTCAAGAGATCTTGCGCGAGATTCATGAAGGGGATTGTGGCCATCATGCCGGTTCAAAATCTCTTGTGGCCAAGGCTTTCCGTCATGGTTTTTACTGGCTGACGGCTCACGCTGATGCAGAGGACTTGGTCAGCAAATGTGATGGCTGCCAAAGGTTCTCACGACGGGCTCATGTGCCGGCTCAGGAGTTGAGGATGATTCCAATCGCCTGGCCCTTTGCGGTCTGGGGGCTTGATATGGTTGGGCCTTTTAAACGGTCCAAGGATAAGAAGACCCACCTCTTGGTGGCAGTGGACAAATTCACGAAGTGGGTGGAAGCTGAGCCAGTTAGCAAGTGTGATGCAGCCACGGCGGTTCAATTTATGAAAAAGGTGATCTTCCGCTTCGGCTTTCCGCACAGCATCATAACAGACAATGGCACTAATCTGTCCAAAGGTGCTATGGAGGAGTTTTGTCAATGAGAGCATATCCGGCTTGATGTTTCTTCAGTAGCTCATCCCCAGTCTAATGGTCAAGCTGAGAGAGCTAACCAGGAGATTCTGAAGGGCATCAAACCCCGGCTTTTGGTCCCTTTGCAACGGACGCCGGGTTGTTGGGTGGAGGAATTGCCCTCCGTCTTATGGAGCATCAACACTACTCCTAACAGGTCTACAGGCTTCACGCCTTTCTTCATGGTTTATGGGGCAGAAGCAGTTCTCCCCAGCGACATCCGTCATGATTCACCTCGTGTGGCGGCTTATGTTGAGACGGATAATGAACAGGCGCGCCAAGATGCTCTGGACTTGTTGGACGAGCAGCGTGATGTGGCAGCTGCCCGTTCAGCGATTTACCAACAAGACCTGCGCCGTTATCATAGCCGCCGGGTCAAGTCACGGGTCTTTCAGGAAGGCGACCTGGTGCTCCGGCTCATCCAGGATCAAACAGATGCACACAAGTTATCCCCACCTTGGGAAGGGCCTTTTGTGGTCAGTAAGAACTTGCACAACGGGTCATATTACCTCATTGATATCCGGGAGCATAAAGACTCGCGTAAATCTGAGGAGGAGACCCGTCGGCCGTGGAACATAGCTCAGCTTCGGCCTTACTACACTTGAGCTACCGACTCTTGTGGTGTATATATTTATCTCAGCCATGTATATATTATGATAAGCAATAAAGCAGGACCTCTGTCCTTTTTTCTCCTCCAAATACACGTGTCATACTAGTTTGAAAGGAGGATCCGGCTTATGATCGCATTCGAGTCTAGCCGTAAGCAGTAAGATCACTTGGGGGCTTCCTGTTCAAACATGGGTCGTATTCGAACCAAAGAGAACATAGCTGTCGATACCCATTTGATTGGCAAAGTGCCGAGCTCATTGGGAGGTTGCCTTTGGTCATATTTGAATCATAGTGTAACCCCTCTGAGAACCGACGTGGATCGTATTCGAATCAGCGTCGTTAAACAATTTTCAGAATCACTTGGGGGCTTCCTGTTCAAACATGGGTCGTATTCGAACCCAAGAGAACATAGCTGTCGGTACCCTCTTGATTGGCATCGCCACACCCATTGGGGGCTATATGATCGTATCCGAATCTTGGCTTAAACCCCTTTCGGGCCGGGTCTCTGGTCGTATTCGAACTGGAAGCCCCTAAGTTCCGATTTATCGCAAAAGTCTACTCTGATTATGACAACGTGTGCATGGCCGGGTTTCACTTGCCGGCTTAATTTTGGTGTATCTTGTTAGTTGAGCATCATGGATGTCATCAAGACAAGTAAATTCGAGTTAAGATACCGACCGTGCTACCCGGGTTATTTAACCCGGACGTATGCTTACAGGCTGTTGAGTGTGTTATCACGACTGTGTTCAGAATATAGTTAAGGACCAGTCTTTTTGGTTTGTATTCCGGGTTATCCATCTCAGACACCTGATTCTCAGGGCGGTAAGCCGCCTTGCGACTTGTGATTTGCCTTTCTATGCAGATACTTCAAGGCACTTTTTAAGGTTGAGAAGGACAAAGGGATAATTACGACCCGGAGGAACACAAAGGATAATTTCAAGAGTTTCCAGCATTCATTACGTGCACGATGGCACGGCAGAGATAAAATGTTGCACCTAGTCTATTACAAAATTCCTCAAGTCTCAAGGTTGGAGCGTTGTTCGGTGAACCGCCAGCCACTTTACGATGCCTGCTGGGTTGAAGTCCCCGGCTCGTCTTCTGCTCCGGTTGATCCCAAGGCCTCGAAGGTTGACGACTTCCAGTTGATGCCGCTGAGAGCTTCAAACTGGGCTTCTTCGTCAATTAACCCGGCCGGGTCAATCTCGGGGGCGAAGGTGTGCTGACGAGCCGGAGGAATCAGACTAAGAGCTTCATAGCGAGGGGTTGGAATCCTCTGATTCTCCGTCTTGTACCCCGGCTGATACTTGGTTAAGTCGGTGTCGTTCCCGATGATGGTGGCCACCGGGCGTACAGCCTTAACACATGCCGCGAAGTCCTTCTGGTCGAAGGTGGAGCCGTCTTCCTTCAAGCTCGGGTAACCCAGTGCGATGTCTGCCTGGTCTAGCTCCGGCAGGAATGCTTTGGCCCGGCTCAGCGCGGCAATTGCTCCGGATCTTGCGGAGGCTCGGCGTAGCTCCTGGATCCGCTGTGGCAGAACAGCGAGCCGGCGCAGGACTTCGGCCAGATGGGTGGGCACCTCGTTGGATAGGGCCACCACAGCTAAAGCGCGCTGTGACCCGGTGTAGAGTTGTTCCACCAGGGTGTACACGGCCTTTAGCTTGGTGACCACGCTCTGGTTCAAATTGGCGCTTCTGGAACCTGTTTAACAACATCAGATGACCCGGTGACAAGGATGAATCAGGAGATGTAAACATTCTAACATGAATGAAAGCCGGTGAGGCGACTTACCGAAGATGGCAGCTACCATTTGGGACACTTGGCGCTTTAGGCTGGAGAGTTCGGCGGTTTTTTCAGAGAGTGCCTTCTCCGCCTCTTCCGCCCGGGTTACCAGTGCGGCTTTCTCTTCAGCCCAGGCCTTCCGCTCAGCATCAAATTCGGTTTTCAGCTTTTCTTGAGCAGCGATGCTGGAGACAAACTTGGCGTTTGCCTTCCGGGTCTCCATCTCTTGTGCCTTCAGCCGGCTCTTGAGATCCGCCAGGTCCGACTCTAATTTCTTGCCAACAGCCTGCATATATTTCCGGGTTATTAACAGTCATTCTATAAAGTCCCAAGCGCTTTCCAGGCAAAGACACTTGGCACTTGGGGGCTAATGCATATTGAACGTATCTATCTATGCACGGCCGGCTCAGTTCAGTAAGCCGGAATCTAAGTCTACAACATATTCAAGTATAAGTCCTAGACTTGGGGGCTAGAATGACAAGGATCACTACGCAGAAAGTAAGAAAACAGCAGAAGGTTACCTCAGATTTCTGTTGGATCTGGTTGACCATGGCGATCTCGGCGTCTCGGCTCTTGTGAACTTGGCTGATGTGGCCTGAGACAAGCTCTCCAATGCTTAAATCGGTGTAGCCCGAGAGATCCAGATTCGCCCGGTGGGGTCGCAGCAGCTCCCCCTTCGCGGAGCATTGGGCCAGTGCGGTCGGCCTCCCCGGCTCAACATACTCCGTCCGGGTAATTACCACGTCCGGGTCGTTAGCCGGTGGGGTTGAGCCGGAGGCCTCCGGATTAGCTGACGCTTCGGTCGTTGTCTTGGTGGTCGGTGCAGGGGCTTCAGGCGCCGTATCCATGGGAATGGTGGCCTCGGAGGCGGCTGGTGGATCTTGAGCCATCGTCTCCGGCTCAGGCAAGTCCGGCACTCCGGCTGACCTGGTCTTCTTTGTTCTTTTGGTGAGCTTTGCCTGGGCACTGAAAAGACAGAAGTGTTAGGTATACAAAAAGTAAGTACAGACAGATAATGTAAGGAGATTGTTATTACCCGGGTGCAGTCTTGAAGGCTGGCAGATTTGACTGCATGGAGTCACCCGAAGAGGGGGAGGTCTCCTGGTAATTGGAGTCAGAAGAGTTGAGTGGCTGGCGGATGACACCCGCCAACGGATGAAAAGGGTACAGGTGAGAAAAAACCTCAGTGCGGCGCTTCCTTGTCGCGACGGGTAACCCGGCGGAGAGGTCGGTGTCCTTGCGGGCCCGGGTGAGACGCCGGCTTTCGTGAACCTGCTGCTTCAAAAGAAATTGAGGGTCTTGATAAGCTAATGGATGAGAAAAGCTTACTTTCCGGGTTACCCTTCGGACTTTCAGCTGTGGCAAAGGCTCCGAGTCGGAGGGGAGTAATGTTACCTCTTCAATCACCGGGTTACTGGCGCCGGTGTCATCCTGTCAATAAGCAAAATGATGGTAAAGTGGACAGCAGCAAACAATAAATACGGCAAGAGTTTAAAGGTTTAAGGGTTACCTCTGACTCGGAGCTATCGCTTAATTGCAGCAGCTCCGAAGCCGTTGGTCTGTTTCCCTTTTTGCGAGGGGCGGCTCTCTTGGCGGCTTTCTTCGCCTTCCTGGCTTTCTTGGCCGCTTCATGGTCATATTTGACCCGCCAGAATTTATCATTAGCCTGAGAAATACAGTAATGAGTTCTTAGTAAGATGACAGGTAAAAAATGGAAAGGTTAAAGTCAGCGGCTTACCGCTGGGGCTGGATTGGTCTTGCAGAACGGGGCTAGCCCGGTTTTTCCACAGTCTGCCAGGCTCTCGTTTAATAGAGCCTTGGTCTCTTCTTCGGCAACGTCTTCTGGAAGGTCGTTGCGACTGTGCCTCTGCGGGTCATCCTTTCGCCCGATGTACTCACACATTAAGCCGGGGCGGCGGCTCAATGGGATCACCCGCCATGAGATCCAGACCCGGACCAGGTCTATTCCGTTCAGACCGTTGCCTAGCAGGGCCTTGATCTTATTGATCGTTGGAAGCAGAGGCTGGCGTTCCGCGGCAGTCAGCTTGTCGGATAGCGGATGAGTCGGCTCCAGGCGTGTTGGGCGAAAGCCGGGCAGCGGGCTCTCATCAGCCGGGGACGTGTCTTGGCAGTAGAACCAAGTCATGTTCCAGTCCTTGGGGTGACTTGGCGGTTCTGCGTAAGGAAATAGACAGTCCCTGCGCCGTTGGATGGAGATGCCGCCTAACTCTAGACTTGGACCGTTTGCGCACTCGGTTTGGCGGTTCAAATAAAACAGCTCTCTGAAGAGCAGTAGACTCGGCTCTTCTCCAAGATATACTTCACAAAAGACTTGGAAGTTGCAGATGTTGGATATGGAATTGGGTCCTATATCCTGAGGTCGAAGGTCAAAGAAGTTGAGTACATCCCGGAAGAATTTTGAGCCGGGCGGTGCAAAGCCCCGGCTCATATGGTCCGCAAAGATCACTACCTCCCCCTCCCTCGGCTGTGGTCTTTCTTCGGACGGATCAGGGGCACGGTAGGACATCACTTCCTTCCTGGGCAGATATCCGGACTTAACAAAGTTGGCCAGGGTCTCATCAGTGACGTTGGATCTCATCCAGTTGCAAGTGATGGGAGCTTTGGGAGGCATGGTGACGGTTGGTGATCTATGATAAAGAAGAAGGTGTCCGGGTTAATTATAAGCCGGAGTTTATCATTCAGACTACAATGACGGCTTATGAAGGGGACTAATGGTATGTATTGATACGGTGGGTTATCTAAGCCGTCGGGGCATTCAGGATGAGTTGGTCATCTACGGATTACTGCGGTTAAGTCGGAAGATACTACAGAGCATGGTTCTCTTTAAACCGGAAGGTTCTACCGCGCGTGTTCTCTTTAAGTCGGAAACATAAGCCGCCAAGATTCAAGGGCTGCAGTTTTTACTAAGTGTGGTAAAACAGATTTCATATATTACAGTAACTTTTTCGGATCAAAATGGTCGGGCAAGATGAAAATTTTCTAGACCTAAAGAAACAGAAACAGGAGAAGTTCTTAAGGTGGAACATGGTCTTTAAGCAGTAAAAAGAGGATTTTTTGCAGATGGAATGGATCTCGAACATTTACCGCAAAGGTTCTACGAAGAGTTAAGATCAACGGGGGCAGTGACTACAGGGGTTACTGAAACTTGCGGCAATGGTGAAGAACGCGAAGAACACAAGATGAACCCTACCACAGATTTGTTCTAGCAAGGCAGGGAAGACTCACCGGAGTTGAGGAAGAGCGAAGGTCCCCGCCGTTATCTGGTCCGGGTCAGGGTGATGCAGCGGCCGGGTCGATGAAGATCAGGGGCGCGACGGCGGCGGCGGCAGAAGCTCGGGCAGAGGAACGACAGCGCGAGGAAGAAGAAGGAGAGTGTGAGAAGAGAGTGCCGGGCCGGCCTATTTATAAGGCAAGTCATAAGTGGGTGCGATATTCAAGGAGACCACGGCGTGGTTATCTCCCCCTCACGGCGCCTCGATTTTCGGAAAGACAGTAACAGCAGAGATCCGTTGCGGATCTGGCGGAGTAAAAAACGGACTTAATGGAGGATGACGTCACGGCGGATTATCCGGAGTCCGGAGAATGACGTCACACCGGGTTATGGCCTTCACACGAACGGTAAGCCGGAGATTTTTTCTGTCGGCAGAGTTGAAGATTGACACGAGCCGGCTCAAGTCAATCTGGGGCCTAATGTTGAGGATATAGACCTGGGAGTCACCCGCCAGGAGGGCCGGGTTACACTAAGGGTCATTGCCAGAAGCCCGGAGCTAAGTTTCAAGATAATGGGCCAGAGATGGGCTGAGACCCGGCGATGGCTTAAAGCCCGTAGTACAATCTTTATTGTTATAGTAGACTTGTAGTGTAAGGCAAGTATTGTTTAGAGTCCGAGCCGGACACTCTTATGAGCCGGCCGGGACTCTAAGGGCTGCTGGGCGTCAGCCTCCCTAGATAAAGGGAGGACCCGGCAGCGGTTTAGGGGCGACAACAATCTCATCGAGAGCCGGGCATAGCTGTTTAGCTCCCTGGCGATCGTAATCCTAATCAATAACACCTCGAACTGGACGTAGGCTTTTACCTTCACCGTAAGGGGCCGAACTAGTATAAACCCTCGTGTTTCTTGTCCCTCATAACCCCTTCAAGCTTCCTAGTTGCGATGACTCCACGACTAAGTCCTAGCTCAAGGACATCTACCGTGACAATTCCACGACAGATATGTTATTCCCTCCGTTGTCGGGTTTTGTCTTTCGTTTTGTATTTTGTCATGTCATGCATTTTCATATCATGTCATGATGTGCATTGCATTCGCATACGTGTTCGTCTCATGCATCCGAGCATTTTCCCCGTTGTCCGTTTTGCAATCCGGCGCTCCTTTCTCCTCCGGTGCATCCCTCCGGTTTTATTTCGTGTGCGGGTGTCAAACTTTTTCGGAATGGACCGAGGCTTGTCAAGTGGCCTTATTATACCACCCGGAGACCACCGGTCAAGTTTCGTTCCATTTGGAGGTCGTTTGGTACTCCAACGGTTAACCGGGCATCCGCAATGTCCATTTAAGTGTCTAGCAAAAACCCCCTCAAAAACCAGCCCAAAACCCACCAAACTCTCTTCCATGCTCTAGGTCGTTCGATCACGATCGTGTGGGCGAAAACCGCACCTCATTTGGAGTCTCCTAGCTCCCTCTACCTATTTATTTGCATCTCCCCCGAAAACGAATCACAGATCAACCCTAGAAAATTTTCCTATCCGCGGGCTGACGCATCCAACGCCGCCGGACGAAAACCCGCCGCCGGCCGCAGCCAATAGGGGCGCGCCACGTCACCCCCCCGGGCGCCCCACTTCGCCGCCCCGCACCGGCCCGCCCGGCCCGTCGCGGGCCCGGAC